>NC_003075.7:15824464-16131196 GCF_000001735.4 Arabidopsis thaliana
TAGATAGGTCTTTGAGTATCGATCATGTAACACAAAATGCATATATATTCGTTTGGTCAAACTATAAATTATACCTAACAGATGGTATTGTTTTCTTATGAAAACGTGTTAACCATAGAGTAATCAAGAATAAAACAAACACATTCAATATATCTTTTCCTTGTCAAAACACACTTAAATTTTGAAACTCGGCGTTTGTAGTTAGTGTTTTTTGGGGTTAATCTAGATTAATCTCTTAAATGTGAGATTGATATGCTGATTTTTGGAGAAAATGCGATATAATTACTTTAAATATTAAATATGGAGCTTGCTTTGTGGGGAAACCCTGATTTTGTCCGCCACAAGTGACCAAAAAAAATAAAATAATGTTTTTTGAATTTTAATACATTGTAGGAATCAATTGGGGCATGAAGGGACATTAAGCAATTTAAAAAGGGCGTTGAATACACAGAACGAGTTCTCTAAATTGCATCTCATCTCATCCAGACATCCACCATGACGCTTTAGTGATGGCATTTTAGGGTTTAGTGGTTCATCGATAATTTTTGTATTTCAGATGTTTTCTAGTTTTCCAATCATTAAAGGTAGCATTGGACCAAAAGATATAAAAAACGATAATTAAGAGTTGAAATTTGAAAATCCTGAAATTCCATTAAACTAAGAAAAGATGCTTTCCCTTTCTTTATTATCTTCGTACATTGACTAAACATATTCGATATAGTGACTGTGACTCATGTGTTCTATCACATTGCATCAGCAATATAATTATATAAACATTTAAACTTGACAACGAATATCTGTCAATCTATGTGCTGGATTAGTTCGATTAATTGACATTGTTTCAAAAAAGCGCACAAAGTGTAATAAGTACACGATAAATTTAATACATATTTTTTGTGCCAAATTAGTAAGTCGAATACCTATTGGTACTTGTATATATCTTTCGCTGACATCTGCGAACTGAAATTGAAAATCTGAATATATATATTTTTTGTGCACAAAAAATCTGTTTATTCATTTTTAAAAAAAATGCTAGACACTAGTTGACTATATCACTACAAATAATGAAAAATAAACAGTAAAACCGCTTAAGGTGCTGAGTTGACATATCATATATGAACATGTTTTCACTTAGAAATAAAAAAAAAAGAAATGGAATTCACCGGCATTTTAATGAAGAAGGGAAATAACCAATAATGATTGAAGGAAGTGATTATTCTTAAGACTAGAGACACATATCAGATGAGACAAACAAATGTGGCAAACATATGGACCCAAATCGCAGTTTTATATTACAAGGAATCTCTTGTTAATTAGCTAGTTGTCCACGGAGTTTTGTACTATATAATTCATAATTCGAATATGGAAAACTAATATGATATGAAGATTTAGATACTTTTCATTTTCCCTTTTGAACTTCTTTCCATTTTCCCAATTGGGTATATGGACTAGGAAGAAGAATAATAGAAGGCCATGTACTCAAACCAATAACATATATGTATATACAAAAGGGTAGAATTACATAGCGACCAAGATAAATAAACGTTATTCTCTTCTTTTCTTTTTGAGGTAAAAAAAAAATGTATATACATTAATAATAGAGAAATATTCCGACATACTTATGAACAATCATGAAAATACCTTGGATAATATATATAAACCATTTCTTGTTGTAATATTCATATTAAAAATCTAAATAGTACTATTAGAGATATTCCACATTTTTTGCAAGGATATGCGTACTTGATAAGTATATGAATTTTAATTAGAAAAGTACAATTTCATTAAATAAACAATATGGTAAAATTTTAGTTTTGAAAAGGTTAATAGTATTTTAGATATTTAGTAAATAATTGAAATGTATTAGTCAAAACATTTGAGTTTTCTAAATGGACGATGATTTGAATAATTGTCTAATACTAATGTAAAGATAGAGAAAGTATCTTATGCAAAAATTTATAAACATTAAAAAAATATTTGTATGAGAAACTTCTTGTCGAGGACCATTATGAAAAAAAAATGTAGTAACTAGTTATTATATAAAAGAATAATAGGCTTAATCGCATATTATTTAAAATAAAATTTCAGTTGACGCAAAAAAATAATAGAAAAATATATTAAAATTAATAAAAAAAGTTCTCTCTATATTCTTTAAAACATATAGAATAATTTAAAAGAAAATTAGTTGTAAATAAATTCTCTAAAAAAACTAATTGAGAAAATAAATATATGTCAGTATTTCTATATATTGACGGTTATCAAAATGTAAGACATTTTACTGTCATACAAATAGACAGACATATATGCATGACATGTTTCATACAAACATTCTATGATTGTATTTATGTTTTTATATGTAAACGTTACGTGTAGAACAACGTTTAAGATAATGGTCATATCAATCAACCTTTAAATAGATGAATCAAAGGTGCTTCCTTTGTTTGAACTTCTAAATCCACACAAAAATACAAGAAAAGTCAAATAATGTGGTCTTTATCATATTTGTTTGCTCCGAAAATATAGTGTCACTTGAACAAAACTCTTGACAAACTGGCCTATACTGGTTTTTTTTCTTAACCAATTTATCCGTTAATTTTCAATGCCGTATTGGGTTCACTTCGAAGCATTTCCTGTCAGTCATTATAATCCACCAATAATGTCAGTTTCTCTCTCTCGCCCAAAAACGAACGATCGAGGTGAATATAAATGAAACATGTACATTAATTAATATATTTATATCAAAGTTTTTTCCGGCTTTGAAGCTTGAAAATACTCCATATATTATATACTTCTTTGTGCTAATTTGTCGACGCTTTGGCCATTTTCATCTATCATCGAGGATTCACAATTTTTGGTGCGTATCGTTTACATGATCGAAGAAATAGATATCTGTAGGATATTATGACAATGTAAATTAAATATAGTTTTTCTTTAGTCTGTTGATTATCTTTATGCTTAGTTTAAGAAATAGTGTAAACGCTTAATATACTCACTTTGCATGACCCATATAAACAGTGTAAACGCTAAAATATAACTCTTCATCACCCATATTGATTTACCTTAAAATCACATTCACCATTGCGTCTGATGGAAGTAATATTTAAGTATAGAATACACCCATATATATGTATATTTATTCATAATATTATATCAATATATATTCATATATACGCGTTGACAAAACAGAAATTCATTCTAACACGTACGTTTATTTAACTTTGATAATGCTAGAGTATTATTGACAGGTATACCGTGTACATGGAATTAATGTTTTTACTCGCTGCTAATAAAATGTATCTTACCACCAATTTAAGCGAACGTATATCGTATTATTTTAACAATAGTTTCAGCAGCTGCAGGTTTCCAACGACTAATCTTTTAAATTTTGGAATAGCGATCATATTCATCATATATCGTTAATAATCATGAACCAAATATGATTTGGTCGCCAAAATCTATAATATCATCGTTAGAACTTGTCGCTATTTTTAAACCTATCATTAACTTAACATAAGACAAACAAGACTTGGTTCTTGGTTACAACCACTAGTGATTGTAAAACGAATTATCTTAACTATGAAAGAGGTATCCTACAAATTAAAACCGCATCAAAACTTACCGTCAAACTTCTTTTAAATAATTATCGTCATTTACGCGTATCTAAAAAATGAATATATTATATCAACTTGAATAAGAATCCATCATTTGTAACAAGATCCCTTAAGCGAGACCCTATAAATACATCACATGCGTAGCACCAAACATTCACTAAAACTTCATTTACTTTCTTGAACTTGTCTTGTGCCCTCTTTCCAATACACTGAAATCCACTTCAAAATATTTATTTAATAAAAAGAAAAGAAAAGAAAAAAACTCTGCCAGGATGGCTTCTTTGATCACAACCAAAGCAATGATGAGTCATCATCATGTTTTGTCGTCAACTAGAATCACTACTCTTTATTCCGACAATTCCATCGGCGATCAACAAATAAAAACAAAACCTCAAGTCCCTCACCGGTTATTTGCTCGGAGGATCTTCGGTGTAACCAGAGCTGTAATTAATTCAGCGGCACCGTCTCCGTTGCCGGAGAAAGAGAAGGTGGAAGGTGAGAGACGGTGTCATGTTGCGTGGACAAGTGTACAACAAGAGAATTGGGAGGGTGAACTTACTGTCCAAGGAAAGATACCCACTTGGCTGGTTTGTCTTTTTATCATTTTTCTATATTGCTCCAAATATATAACTTATAGCTATATTCGTGGAAATTTTATACAAATATGTATCGTGCACACTAAACACACTCACACTGGCACATGCATATGTATATAATACAAGACAAACCCCATTCATCATGCATTATTTATAGTTATTCTATATATTACGTATACATTTTTCTTTCCTTATACATGATTTCATTACTAAGAAAGAGTAAGAGCTATTTGTCCAAAAAAAAAAAAAAAAAAGAAAGAAAGAGTAAGAGCTTAGGTTAGTACACCATGTTCGTATTTATATATCAATATATGCAGTGAGAATCAGAAGAAATAGAGAACAAAGGTTCAGATTTTAATAAAGAAGATATGCTAGTTTCCAAAAAGATATATATGCACATATATATTATTAGTCTAGGTTATATATGTTCTATTATTTCTACAAGTTTTGTTTTCTCTATTATTTTTACAAGACTACAAGTTCTAAACTGGTCATAGGCATGGTTGGTACTTCTACAAGTTGTACTCTTGACCATTGCAATCTAAAATCAGCATACAATCATGTTTCATAAAATACACCAACAATCATGTACCAAAAAATCTATTTTTTTTAGTTTTTGATAAATTAATAATATTTTTACTAAAACAAAACTCCATAAACAAAATCATCAAAATTTTTAAAAAAAGAAGTAAAAATGAGACAAGAAAACTAATGATTTAAAATGACATGCAGAATGGTACGTACCTAAGAAACGGTCCTGGTCTATGGAACATTGGAGACCACGATTTCCGGCATCTCTTCGACGGCTACTCCACACTCGTCAAGCTTCAATTCGATGGCGGTCGTATATTCGCCGCCCACCGTCTCCTTGAATCCGACGCTTACAAAGCCGCCAAGAAACACAATAGGCTTTGTTACCGTGAATTCTCCGAGACTCCAAAATCGGTGATCATAAACAAAAACCCTTTCTCCGGGATCGGAGAAATCGTCAGGCTTTTCTCCGGAGAGTCTTTAACGGACAACGCCAACACCGGAGTGATCAAACTCGGTGACGGGCGGGTCATGTGTCTGACGGAGACTCAAAAAGGATCGATTTTAGTCGACCATGAGACGCTAGAGACGATCGGGAAATTTGAGTACGACGACGTATTGTCCGATCATATGATCCAATCAGCGCATCCGATAGTGACGGAGACGGAGATGTGGACGTTGATACCGGATTTGGTTAAACCGGGTTATCGGGTCGTGAGGATGGAAGCCGGGTCGAATAAAAGAGAGGTTGTGGGGCGGGTGAGGTGTCGAAGTGGGTCGTGGGGACCCGGTTGGGTCCATTCGTTTGCGGTGACGGAGAATTATGTTGTAATACCGGAAATGCCCCTGAGATATTCGGTGAAGAATCTTCTTAGAGCTGAGCCGACGCCACTTTACAAGTTCGAGTGGTGTCCCCAAGACGGAGCTTTTATTCATGTCATGTCCAAACTCACCGGAGAAGTCGTAAGTGATACTTACTTTATACAGTCAATGGTCTTTCAAATTTTTAGGTTTTTATTGGTTATAGAGTTATATATATAGTACTATATATAGTAGATCATAGTTTATGGATGGTTTTTCTTTAGTTAACTATAACAACAAAATAATAGGATTCTTGATAATGTATATCATTGGAAATTAACCATGTAACAGAATATTGTTTGATGGTTTTTTTGGTCATTTGATTTGAATATACATAAAACCATAACGTTATATATGGTTAAAGGTGGCTAGCGTGGAGGTTCCAGCATACGTAACGTTTCACTTCATAAACGCGTATGAAGAAGATAAAAATGGCGATGGAAAAGCGACGGTCATCATTGCAGATTGTTGTGAACACAACGCCGATACTCGGATACTCGATATGCTCCGTCTCGATACCCTACGTTCTTCCCATGGTCACGACGTTTTACCCGATGCTAGGTAATGTATATAAGGGTTACTACTCAATACTCATCACCTACATTTTTCAGTTTTGATTATAGCTGGATTAATGTAATCTTATGTTAGGATCGGGAGATTCAGGATACCATTGGACGGGAGCAAATACGGGAAACTAGAGACAGCCGTGGAGGCAGAGAAGCATGGGAGAGCGATGGATATGTGCAGCATCAATCCTTTGTATTTGGGTCAAAAATACCGTTACGTTTATGCATGCGGTGCTCAACGACCTTGTAACTTCCCCAATGCTCTCTCCAAGGTAACTTACATACCCCAAACTATCGGTTTCCAATATTCAATCGTTTTGAATGAACCTTTTGATAATTGTATGAGACAGGTTGATATTGTGGAGAAGAAAGTGAAGAACTGGCACGAGCATGGTATGATACCATCTGAACCATTCTTCGTGCCTCGACCCGGTGCAACCCATGAGGATGATGGTTAGTTAAAAATTCTTTAGATCTTATTGGTCTTTCTTCGACGTGAGTTTAATAGTTTTGGTTTTGTGAAGGAGTGGTGATATCGATAGTAAGTGAAGAAAATGGAGGAAGCTTTGCAATCTTGCTTGATGGGAGCTCCTTTGAAGAAATAGCAAGAGCCAAGTTTCCCTATGGCCTTCCTTATGGCTTGCATGGTTGCTGGATCCCCAAAGATTAACTACAAAGTCTCAACAAAGATACCTTCATTATACAAAACACAACATATGTATAATTAATACCCTCTGTGCAGGTTTTGTAAATTGTTGTCCCTTATATATGCTTTTTGTCTATATATGTGATGTACAAAACCAAAATAAAAGGAACGGATTGTGGTGGATACAGTTATTAAAAATTGCACTAGACCGACCATTTCTTGCAATTCAATTAAATTACATCATCCTACGATACATCAATATACACCCAACTGAGAAACGCTATATTACAATTTACTCTATTTTCTTGTTTATTTCCCTAGGTGAAAACAAATTACAACAAAATGAAAAGAAAAAGTCAGAAAATTCAGACACTTCTCCTCTCTGCAGAAAATTCACCTTAGGTTATAATGGTGCTGCAGGTGTGGAGCCACAACTATCCCCACCCAGTGAATCGGGTATAATCACCTGCACAACCTTAGGAGCAGGTTCGGGTTCACTGGTTCCACCTATCAATTCGCAAATATGATTTTCAGTTTCATGGGGTTTGTTTTAGAACTTTAGAGTAAGAGAAAAAATGAAAACACTCTCTCTTAAGATTTTTTTTCACAAGGTTTTTCAAAACAAGTCCACAAGGATTGACTATGTATCCACTTACGAACATTCATTCTCTGCCATCAATAGGAAAATCCACACTGAGTAGCGTCGACATTTTTGCTATATAAGATGTTCCGAATCTTTCCATAGGATTCCCCCAAAAGTAATATCTTAACAAACCTTTGCAGAACGACCACAAGCACATAAACAAGGAGATAAAAGTTCCAGATAGATTAGAGTAACTAACCTGATTGAACCGAAGGAACCACTGATGAAGTTGAGGCTCCTCTCTTCATTTTTGGCTGCGATTGTCACAAACAATTTCTAAACGAATGAGTTTTAGCAACCTTCACTATCTAGCAACAGCCCTAAGAAAACAAGTTTGTAAATGAATGACTGTTGTAGTCTAGCAATCGTAACCTAGGTGAGTAAGTTTTACAAGTAGGTAGGTATAAACGATTCTTTGCAGGTAAAAGACTAAGACTAAAATAATGAGCAGACTGGTATTCCGTACCTTGGTATTTTCTTCCATATATTTCACGACCTGAGAGATGCTTCCACAATGTCCATGAAACAACGTGTAAGCCCACAAAAGAAGCTTCCTTGGGATGCTTACATCAATGACTTCAACTCCTTCATTGCCTGGAAGAAGTTCTCCAGCTGGTGCGAGTCGGGGCAGTGCGAAATAGAGGTTGATATCAGAAGGGAGTGTCACCGAAGCAGTTTCTCGGAAGAAATTGTAACAGCTTTTAAGTAGGGAATTAGCGATCTCCAAATTCCCCTCCACAACTTTATTAAAAATCAGTACGTTCTTAATCTTGGACAGAACAGGGCGCCATTTTGCCTCAAGCATTTGGGATTCTAAGGGATCCTCGAACGAAGAACTCCAGAATTCAGACTGGAGATCAACACAAAGCACCCGTCTGTTTTCCAGTAAACCAAATGATGGAGTTATTGCTTGACTTTCCTCCGAGGATACTGGCTGCAAGGGAGTTATCAGTGCCAAGCTTATAATCAGAGCTCGGCACCAAGCAAGAGAAGCATGTCTGCCAACTTTTGCCGAAAAACTATTAGACAACTTTGGATTCTTGAAACGCTTTCGAATCTTTTCATTTATGGTTTCCAGGGTCTCAACCTTGTTGTCTAGCTCAAGAGATACGATGTATTGATGTAGATATCTGCAAAAGGAAAAATCAATATCCGATAGCAAGAATCGAATGGTCAGGCTGAAACAAATTCATGCTTCATGCAAAATTGATCACCTGTATAAGCTGCTCTCTGAGGTTTCTGGACCTCTTGTTTCAGGAAAATTGCATATGTCTGGCCATATGCTTCCTTGTTCTATAAAGAGGGAAAATATTTTCTCTAGCTGGCTATCAGGGTTGATTATTGCTCCTGCAGACTCAACCCGACTCATCGAGGAAACCAGTGCTTTTACGTATCTTCCTATTGCAACTGGTACAAGGTCTTCAACGCATAGAGAGAACTGGGTTCAAAATTTGTAGAGTGCAACATTACCATTTAGCAAACTATATTCAGCTTATGACAATTTGATGATGACATAGCACGTAAAGAGCATCAAAACTTAATTCCTCTAATGCTACTGTAATTTAGGAGATGTTAGACACCAATGAAATAACTAAAATCTACCAAATTAAGCCTTCATAATACAACAATCCATTGCACAGGCTTTGACCACCCCCTTGGATCATCAGTCATCACCACAGTATCATGCAGTAGAAATCTAGAGGTTTCTATATGGTATTACCATCACCAAGTCAAAGCCTGACTTAGGGACGTTTATTTCCATAGAAACAGGATCAAATTTCATGTCATGTATGAAAAAGTGAGTACTAAGGGTACTAGCAAAGTATTTGATAGAAATGATCAAGTCCTTACCCTCTTATCTGATCGAAGAGAATTAAAGGCTCGTTCTAGTGTGTTGACATCTTCAGTTTCCTCCAATAGTCTCAAATAGAACAGTAAGTATTTGCGAATGCAAGTTATGAATTTCCGTGAACTTTCTGGCAGGTTAACTTCAAGAGCCTTCTTGTTCCCAGCCAAACCTGGAGTTTTTCGCCTAAATAGAAAGAGAGAAAAATGTACTTGAAATCGTCAGTGATTCATGATTGGTTCAGTTAGTGGAGCTAACTTTACATGATTGGTACCATTTAGTCATCCAATTTTATCATAATGTTTCTCAGAAGGTTATTCCAATCATCAGGGGATGATATCGTCAGTGTTACAGCCCCTCATAGTTCAAAGAATAACTCAAAAGTTTTCAGGCGTAAGAATGTGTCTGTACCTTCCCTTTTTAACCATGCCATCAATCTCCCACATATTGATCGTAAAACTTGACCGTGATGATTTGAAACAAAAGGAAAGTTCTTCCTTTGCTCTTTGCAGATCACTGCTCCCACCCCTTCTGTACAGACCTTGAGCAAGCATGTATCTCGCCTTATGAAAGTGTTTAAGATCTCCTTCTACACAAATTCCAAGTGCAGAGAGGCTGTCGTTGTAGAGCATATGCCATACCCCTTCCATCTGAATTGACCCCTCTCCAGATTTAGCATAACATGCTTCCAAGTTTCCATCTTGAGCTTCTTCCAGTGTACGAGAGGATCCAAAAGTCGTTGTGCCAATGATTGTCATAGCCGTATCCTTTATAGATTCATCAAAGCAATAAGAAGCGAGGACCTGAAAGGTTGAGACAGCGGAAATTATTAAGGACCACAATAGTGAACATCTTTAGCTGAAACTGAATTTTACACATGATTTTATTTTTGAAACCATGATGCGGTAGTTACAAGTTATATAAAAGACGCCTGTTTTTCTGCAAATGAGAAAGAGATTAACAGTAGAGCGTCAACTACGAACCTTTAAGGCTTCTAAGTTTTGTTTCCCGCATGCATTTAGCAGCTTCAAACGAGAAGCATGCATTCTATACACAGGATCTACGGCTGACGGATTCAATGTCATGGCTTGCTTATAATAGGATAAAGAAATTTCATACGAGTGCCCAAGCTTCTCACTGAGTTTTCCCATGTAGAATGCATGTGACCAATCTTGTCTGTACAGGATGGTTTAAGAAAAACAATTCTCAGCCTCATTAGTAATTGACCAAAGTAAAACACACTTTGAATGAAAAATAAACTATACCGATGTGAAAAGGCTTTGTTGAAATGCTTCATTGAGTTCTCACAAAATCTTGTCCATGTTGCATCCTTGGAGGGAAGCACAGACCGCTGATCATAAAACGGCACAACACTCTGAAGGCTGTCATAGTAGACCAGCGCCAAAAGCTCATGTATCTCAGACTACAATGGAAGATCAATACATAAACATCATCAACAACAGCAACATGTAGTTTTAATATACTACAGGAATAAAGCTGACAATTCTCTAACAACCCATTCCTCTATCAAAATACAAGCTGTACTAAGTTATTCCTGCAAGTTAAGCTCATTGTAATAACTTAAATGATATAATCAAGCTTATAATCTGTTCTCTCTATAGTAAGAAAGATTATCGATAACCTTAATCTTAACATCTATGGTCGACCAAATCTAAACATAACTGACAAATGGATGATATTACATCACATATCATTCTCACATATTAGCAATATCATCAAACTAATCGTCTATTAAGTGCTTTCCCTTTCAGTTTATTTTTAAATGTGATTTTCATGTCCCTATTGTATTCCCTTAAGTGGCACCACTCATAAGCATGGTAACTGGGGACATACTAAACAGCAACATCCAGTTTCTGTCATCCAGTGAGTAATTAAACCTGTTGATCTGGTGAATTTGCCAATGCCAAACTCATTAGCAGGCAACGTCTGCTTCTTCTTCTACTTGTCTCAACTCTTTGCGAAAGAGCGGAATTCTTCCTCCATCCTACAACATTTATGTGCTTACTCCCATCATTTAGTAACAAATCTACTTCCTGATTTAAGTGAAAAATAAAAACAAAAGGGAATGCAATTAATAATTAAAAATGATTAAAGACCCATTAATGATTTACTCCTTACTGCTATTTGAAGGTACATTTTCAAAATAACAGTAACAACAAGAACGAATGAAAGAACCTGCCTCGTCGTATATATTGCCAAGCTTTTCCCAACTCTCAAAGCGGAGAGGATTATAGAGCAGATCATATTTGAACAGATTTGTATTCTGCTGTTCAAACTCTTCTCCTTCCTTTGTCAGAACAAAACCGGGCCATTTATCACTAGCACTAACTTCTTCGGATTGAGCTAACAAAAAATACAAGTTGCGGTAGACATCCAGATAGGGGTCGGAACTGCAAGAAGTTTATATAACATCCTTATGTATTACAACTTCACATATATTCTAAAAATAATATATTCCGTTTTTGGTAGTGACCGAAGATTCTCTTTAGTGGTTCATCATTTTTAACGAGAACAAGAACAATATTCTAGGAAACTTATTCATCATACTTCTGCTTGTCACAAAAATCAAACATGTGAAATTTATAGACACATTTAGATCTAGAGATATACATAAACATTCATATCATCCTGCATGGTTATCTCTGCTAAACAATATATTCTTGATTATGCAAAAGAATCAGCTAAACGATATCAGACTATGGAAGGTATTTTTGGCAAGAGGAATCCATAACAAGAATGCTTTGACATACCTGTGAAGCAGTGATATCTTGTACTCACTTAGAGTTCTGCTGGGAATTAGACATTTAGTTATAGTTTCAAGGAAACCTTCAGAACCAGCCTCATATGAGAGTTTGTCTTCACATAATTCAGGGTCATCTAAGAATTTATCTATCACATTGCCAATTAGGAGATCATCTGGTGGTTGTGAAAAATGCTTTTTTATTGCTCTCAAGACTCTCCGGAGTTTAACTAGTCCAGTTCTCTGAGACAAGAAGGATATGCATAAGATTACCAGAGACTATCTTGAAAACACGACACATGTATTGAATACTGCTACGCAACACATTCTGTATTGAGTGCCCACGTGGTTTAAAGAGTGCATTCTTATAACTTACTCATTAAACCAAATATTTCTGCAATTTTAAGTTACATGAGTTACAATAGGTGTTTCGGAAACCAATGTCGGATATGTACTGAACACAACTGGCAACACATTATAATTTGTGTGTGCCATGTAGGTAGGCCATGCATGCTTAAATCTATATGCATTGATTGATAAACACCAGTAGACATGTGAGCCTAGTTACAGAAGTGAATAGCTGTTTTGGTAACTTGCAATACATTTTTTTTACTCGAATAGAAAAACCTTGAAAGCTACAAACTTGTGCTAATAGTTGTTACCTTCTCAGTGCTACCACTACAATTTAACTTTGATTCTATATAGATAAATGCACCAAGTACAAGAAACTAAACTTTGGCACGCACATATCACACACATGAAAATGAGCCTACCAAGTTAAGGAAAGATCACTCACAGATGAAGCTTTGGCATAGGGTAGTATGTACTGGAAGACATCAACACATTGTTCCTTGGTCTGATAATCTCCGCGGCTAGTGTTTTTGTGCACAGCAAGCTCATCTTCGTAGGAACCATCGACTCTCAGATTTAGACCATACAGGCAAAAAAAGCATTGATCTAAAGCGTTGTTGATTAACAACTCAAGTTCATCTTTTTCTTCTTCAGCAACTTCTTCTGTGTGTTCTGGAATCTGTTTGCTTTGTTGTTCTGACTGTTCTTTCTCCCTATAACCAACTTGTTCTTCAGAACCATCCTTCTTAGACTCAGTTTTGTTGTTTTCGTTTTTCTCAACATGCACCTCTTCGAGAAATGATTTTACTTCATTTCTGCATAATTTGTCAGGCAGTCCCATATCATGTCCAAGACCATCTGGGGAGTTAATACTGGATTTGACTTTCATGTCCACTGCCAATAAATGCTTAATCGCAAATCTAAGAAAAGCTCCTTCCTCCCCCGCACAATTTTTACCAGCACAGCAGAGCCCATATTCAGCAAGCAAATCATGGAGTCTTATGATCAACTCAACCTAAAAAATTAAAGAAATTCCAATATCACTAATCAGCAGACCAAAATAGCTCTAAATATCATGGCTGATAATCGTAGGCGATAACATTCTTAATTTGTCTCACCAAACAGACTCGCTTAACTATGTCAAACTGAGAGTCCCAAATTCCAATATCACCAAAAAAAAGGGAAAAACGAGCCCCAGTAAGCCATGTCTTACTTGGTATTTAGTAGATATAGTAGCATCAAGGTGCTGAAGTTTACAGAATCCAATAGCTGCATCGAGAAAGCAAGACTTCTTCTCTTCTTCAATCCCATCAGCATTTTGAGAATCTGAATATCTCTTAGAAAAAAAATGCCTCACGATATTTGACATAACTCTCAAAAGCAGAGCTTGTATACCAGCTACACAATCTCTTGGGGCAACCATGTCATCCTGCACATCAAACATACACATTGATAAACACGGCCACAATAATAATTTTTTCTAGGACCACCATAAAATGTTCTAATATTCATCCTTCTACATTTTACTGCCTAGTAATTAAACCATGCAAATCATATCTAAAACATTATACTCTTTGAGCTGTCTATAGTACAAGAGCCTGAAGATTGTCAAATTTTGAATTAGCATATCAAGCAAGGAATAAGCAGATAATGAATTTAAATGATTCAAACAAGCTCAATAACCTTCTGTATAATTTATCTTATACGCTTGTGCTAGCATGATCAGAATCACATATCCAAAGCAAACAAAGGTTATTAGCTTTTCAAATATTACTTGAGAACCATAACATATATGTCAGAAGAAGTTTCAGACTTACAGAGTTTCCTGACTGGTCAAGGGAGTTCTTCACTTGAGAGATACAGAGAAGAATTGCCTTGACTTCCTCCGCCACCAAGTGATCCCAACTCTCACTTGAATTTTTGGACGAGGTTTTAGGTGTCACAACAGATTCTCCCGTACCAGTTGAATCTAAGAGAACTTGCAACTTTCTTCTATGACAGTTCATATAAACCTCTACATCTATAGGCTTACTCTTCTGGCATGCTTTTATTAAAACCTCAAGTGCCGATAACTCAACAGAGGAGATCCCTTCTTCCGTTTTTACAGCGTATGCAGGCAAGATGTCTTTATCTGGAAACAAAAGAGGTGCCAGTAAATTTACACACTCCGAATAAAATTCTTTCTCCATCATCTCAGGTATGTTATTTTCCAACAGGAAATCAATCTTAAGCAGATTAATTTCATGAATGATTCTATTGATGGTCAGCTCTCGAACTCTTCTGCAATGAGGTCGCTGAATTAAGACAGGAGCTTCTCCGATACCTTCCCTGCCCAACAATGACAAACACCTGAGATATTCTTCAAGTGCTTTAGCTTTATTATCCTCCAAAATTGATAACCGTGCACTCAGCCAGAAATATCGAGCCCAGAAAGATCTTGTATCATAATCTAACACCTCCTTAGCAGCCTCATCACCTTGAAAACTCTTAAATGAGGAGTCAGAAAACATTTTCCCTCGAGAACTAGGTGTAGAGTCGATAGCATAATCAAGGGAAACAGATTCAATTATCTTAGAGAGATGGTATGTTACTTCTACCATGCATGATGGGGCATCAGGGATATCTGATCGTTTAGAGTCAAAGTCATGGTACAGCTCGGCGAGAAAAAGACTGCATTCAGGTTTCCGATCTCGGCCCCAATGTCTTGTAAGCTTTTCTAACTCCAAAATTTTCAAGGCAGTCTCACGACTCAATACATGTTCACATTTATTAGCAATATATTCTAGAAGCAAGTGACCCATATGATACGCACCATAATTTTCTAAATTTTCCTTCACAAAATTAGAAACGACGGCGTGTTCAGAAATTGGATCAGATTCTTCATTGCAGAAAGAACCAGCAGACTCTCTGTCAAAACCCCTTTTAAGGACAAATTTCTCAAGATATTGAAGGATGTCACTGCTAGGATCCTTACTGTTATCAAATTCTAACCCTTCCTTCTCAGGTTTCTGGTTCCGAAGCCGTTCAAGACGAGTACTCCGCCTCTCTTGGGGGTGTTCTTCAGAAAACACAGGCTCTTTTTCTTTTACAGAACCACCACTTTCTCTCTCGATGTTGCAATCCTTAACAGACACATTACTTGAATCTGAATCCACACAATGATCCTTCTTTTTCATACCTTGCATAACAGCCTCTGTACTAAGGGATAATTCAATGGTTATCGGTATATCAGCTGATATGCCCACAGTTTCACGCGAAGGATGCACTATCCCAATTAGAATATTTAGCAGTGCCACCCATGAAGCTTCAGGAAGTTTAAATTGCACTCTTTTTCTTAACTTCTTGGAGGTAGCATCCATGTCCTGATTCATGTCAGACACCTTTCTTTTGCCAAGAAATTTGAGCCGAACGTGCTGAGGTTCAAGTTTATCTATACCCTTGGGAGCAAAAGGAGCTGAATCTGTGTCTTCAATACAATGTTTAACATGCAAAGCACGAGAATGTGATGGCCAATGCCTTAAAATCAGATTTGCAACTGAAAGACAGGAAACTTCATCACCTACGGCAATGAGAACTTCTAGAAGTTTCTCCATGCAGTTCCCTGCACATTAGCCAATTCAATTTTCAAGAGGGAGGGAAGGGTAAATGCAATAGTCCATACCACATATGAGTAATGTGAACCCAAAAACAGAGAGAGAAAGAGGAGAACAGTGCGTACAGTTATTGGGGCTGCAGAGAAGTCCCTGTTCAAATGCCCATCGTGAAATACTCAGTAATCCCATAGAACATGATAGGGTTCCAAGATGGTTCCAGAGCACAGAATCTTTTGCATCTAAGTCTATAGCTTGAAGATAACAGTTTAGAGCATTCTCGTAGTGACTTGAACCAAGCTCAAGAAAGACAGTGGCAAGATTCTTCAGAGCCAAAAATCTGCAAACAGAAATTATTTATAGGCGAGACCACAGCACTAATGAACTAAAAATATATGAACTAGACAAAATCAATTAGTAGACATGTAACCAATAACTAGATGAATTAAAACGATGGAGCTTGACCTGAGATGATGGAGATGATTGTCGTTTGCAATAGTCTCCACCTGGACATAATGTCAATAAGAAGGTCATTCATCATCCAAAGAAATCATCAGAGTAAGTGAAGAAGATGATTTTACTTTGGAGTTGGTTATAATAGGATCTTTAAGGATAGATTCTAGCAGCTCCCGAGCCTTGTCATAGTCTTTAGCTTGCAGCTTGAGAAGACCATCATGATATGTTTGTGACAGATGAAACTCCTGAAGAGGGCAATTTAAAAAAAAAAACAGTTCAATATATTTTTCAACAATGAGCTAATCTAACTTCTTTATACCAAATTGAGAAGAAAGAAGCCCTGAATCAGAAGAAAACCTGAGCTTCTTTGCTAGGAGCTAAAGGTTCCCACTTCTCTGTGGACTCCGTATCATTGATCGCTGCAATCGAAAACTGAAAAAAAAAAAAGCGAAACAAATGCAAAAAAAATCAAAAACTAACCGATTAAAAGGGGGATCAAAATTAAATCTTTGCCCGAAATTATCATTACCATCTTGATACTCGAAGCTGGTAATGGTTGGGGTTTTCGAGTTCTTGGCGCGAAATTGGTCAATCTTCTTCTTCTTCTAACTAGGGTTGATGATGCACGTTAAACACATTACTAGAGTTTTAGATTTCACAGAATTCTTTTCTTTGTTTGGTCTGTTCGTCCTCTACTGTGTTTTTCTTTTGTTTTGGCTATTTTGCCGTCTGTTAAAAAATTGGGGTTTTCCGATAATGTATTGTATATGCCTGAATTATGGAAATATCACTAAAAACACTTTTTTGCACTTTTGTATATATTGCAATTAAGATTTAATTTTTCTATTTTGAAGACTTTTTGTTAAAAGAGAGATTTGCTAACTCAAAATTACCGGAGTTAATAAGTTCGTTCTCATCAGATTAGCAAAACATTCATCTTTAAAGAAATCTGTTTATCTCACGTAAAATTCTACTAATTGGCAGCAGCACACTACTTTAATGGGCCTATTACTATTTCAATATGCACTGAAAACTTCATTGGACTGTCCAATAACATTATAACATTATTAAAACTAAACTACATTTGTATTTGGGTTACAATTTTATAAAGAGTAAGACTCAAGATACTAATTGGGCTGCAGACAACTTTAAAAGCCTTACTACAAAAATCAAAACCATTCTTAATTAACTAACAACCAGGTAAAAATCTCAGTACAATATTTACACTAAAAATAGGTGCCACCCACTATGCAAAAGTTTAGGGCCACGAACAAAAAAACCTGTAAATTGTTATGTCTTCACAATATGTGTTTTAATACACATGAATTTTAGCTACGGTTAATGTAAATTTTGTAGTTAAATTAAGGCTAAACAATCTCAAATATAAATTGGTCAGGTCCACAGACAACAGCCTGGCAAGTGGCAAGCACTAAAAATTCGACCGTTATTTTTTGCCCCTTTTTTTAATATTTCGAAATTGTATCTTTTAGTTTTATTTTAAAGCTTTTTAGCCCGCTCCTCCTCCGCTCCACCTTTAATTTTTTCACCAATTGGATTTGGATCTGTCAAAAATATTGGCCTCTTTCTCTCTTTCTCTCTTGCTCTCTTTCTTTGTTGGGTTGATCTCTTCTTCCATGGCGATCCCTACGGAGACACAACACCAGGAGAAGGTACTCTTTCACCATTCCATGATTCCTTCGTGTCGTTTTTAGCCAAATCTTTTTTCCGTTTCTTTCGATTTTTCTTTGTTCTTCCTTTTCTTTTGCACGATTTTAGGGTTTGAAACTTTTGTGAATTTGAACAATCGATTTATGTTTGGAATAGAAAGAGAATCAATTAGGGCAGATGTTCAAAAATTGCTCAATTTCAAAGCAGATTCGTTTCTAGCGATGATCTGAAAATTGGTTTTTATCAGGAGGCTTCAGATGCTTCTGCAGCAGCTGCACAAAAGAGATGGACTTTAAGCGATTTCGACATCGGTAAGCCTCTTGGCAGAGGCAAATTCGGTCACGTCTATCTCGCCAGAGAAAAACGGGTCAGTATATAACAATCTATCATCTTCCACCATCTTTCAAATTTTTGTTGTTAAAATCCAAACTTAAGAAGCATTTGTTTTAGATCCTTGATTGTTTTTCCTTCCACCAATCTCACACATACATGCAAAATGTGAAACAGAGCAATCACGTTGTCGCTCTAAAGGTTCTTTTCAAGAGCCAGCTTCAACAATCCCAAGTTGAACATCAGCTCAGAAGAGAAGTTGAGATTCAGTCTCATCTTCGTCACCCCAACATACTCCGGCTTTATGGCTATTTCTATGATCAAGTAACTTTTCATTTTTCTCCTTTTTTATTCACAGATAATTGTTATCCAATCTACTCTTGAGCATGATTAAGTTCTTCATTTGTTGCAGAAAAGAGTTTATTTGATACTTGAGTATGCTGCTAGAGGCGAACTTTACAAGGATCTTCAGAAATGCAAATACTTCAGCGAAAGACGAGCTGCTACTGTTAGTCATTCCTTCCACATTTTGACCTCTCAAACTGATTTCTTGTATGAAAACTGATATCCTTTCTATGTTCATTGTGCCAGTATGTTGCCTCATTGGCGAGGGCTCTCATCTATTGCCATGGCAAGCATGTGATACACAGAGATATTAAACCAGAGAATCTGCTAATTGGTGCTCAGGTGATGATATAAGCTTTACCTTTTCCTTTACATCTATCCATTTGATTATGAAACTAGCTAATATTATTATTCATGGATCCTTAACTATTCAGGGTGAGCTCAAGATTGCAGACTTTGGTTGGTCGGTACACACATTTAACCGAAGAAGGACCATGTGTGGCACACTAGATTACCTTCCTCCTGAGATGGGTAAAGTTGAAGGCTTGCTAAAAAGTTAGTTCTGGTGGGATCTAAATTCTTTTTAACAGTGACCTTTTGGATTGTTTTACAGTCGAAAGCGTAGAACATGATGCTAGTGTAGATATCTGGAGCCTTGGGATTCTCTGTTACGAGTTTCTTTATGGTGTACCTCCTTTTGAAGCCATGGAGCACTCAGACACATACAGAAGGTAAACAGCATTTGAAATCTACAATTATAGTCTGTTTCTTGTGGGGTTTGTTTGATGATATTTGTTACCACCAATGATCTATATCAGGATTGTGCAAGTGGATCTCAAGTTCCCTCCCAAACCAATAATCTCTGCATCTGCAAAGGATCTTATTAGCCAGGTTATATTCTATACCTTCAATCTAACAGATACACTTTGATGCAAGTGCTAGTTATTGAATCTGAAGTCTCACATATTTTCTCAATTGTATGTATAGATGCTTGTCAAGGAGTCTTCGCAACGTCTGCCATTGCACAAGCTTCTGGAGCATCCGTGGATCGTGCAAAACGCTGATCCTTCTGGAATCTACAGAGTTTAAAAACAAAACGCTTACTGTTCTCGCCAATCTCGACCAAAACTGTTATCTAGAAACCCAAAACTGTATTCTTTCTTACTATTATTTTTCGCTAATTCATGTTCCAAATAATGTGTATTATGTAGTATGTACTAATACTATATGGCATTAACGGAAGAAGGAAACTCTATAAAGAGTTGTTAGCTGAAAAATGTTTCTAATTTCACCTATGACGATGAGAACTTCTAGAAGTTTCTCCATGCAGTTCCCTGCACATTAGCCAATTCAAGTTTCAAGAGGGAGGGAAGGATAAATGCAACAGTCCATACCACATATGAGTAATGTGAACCCAAAGACGGTGAGTTTGATGAAATGGTTTGCCTATTTGAAGGGTTATTTACAACCCGCGTGTTTATCCGTTTCCAGAGGCAAGATAATGACGATTTTTTACAAAACAATGTCAATGGCATTACTCTGTAACTTTTTACAAAACAATGTCAGATTTTGTTATAAACTTCTAAATTAATAGTAGGGATTAGTGCAGAATAGTAGAGATGAACTTCTCAGGCTTGGATAAGAGGTTACCAGAGACGAAGAAGATAACAAGACAGAATATCATTAATGGTGATGCAAAAAAAATCAAATGACGGAATGTAATTTTGCCAAAAAATTTTTGCTATTAGTCGGTAAACTCCGTGGTTCCTTTAGGAGGGTTCATGAAGCTGGGCTGGTTTGTAGATGACAACATTCGCGCCCACATTCTATCTGTAATCACAACTTTGTTCTGTCTTTCGGTTATTCGCTGCGCAGAGAAAAGGAAAGAAACAAAAAAAGGATTAAAGCTCGATGATCCAATGGCAAGGACATATACTTAGGCGAAGAGAAACTTACGTTAAAGGGAATGTAGGTGTGCCTTCCATTAACAAGACCAGAGACAAAGCCGGTATAGCCAGCCATTGCACCATGGACTGCGCTTTGGGCAAGGAGAGTTGAGTAGACGTTGTCAGATGCATTGGCTGGAATAGCTCGGATCATGTATGTCGGATCTGAAACATGGTTTGAGTCATATTTCTAATTCATGAATCTATGTAGCTCGACTTGAATTTGGGGAGGACAAACGTACCAATGTATTTAAGAGTAATGTCCATTACATTGTGCTTCGCAAAGTATTCCTGTAACAAGAGCCAGAGAAGGAAACAACTGTAATAAACCCACATAAATATCTTGTCTTTTAGGTGAAAATATGGGACTGAATCTCGTTGGCAATAATTTACCTTGATTTTAAGACTCATCCATAGTCCTACATCTTTAAGGAGCTTGTTTCCTGAAGCATCTTGTTGTTCAATGCTCTCTGCAACAAGATCCTGTCCTGCTCCTTCAGCAATCACTATAACCATGTGGCCATTTTCTCTGAGACGTTTTGCAATGAACTCATAGAGCCCTCCTTTGCCTTCAAGGTAAAAGGGTGACTCGGGAATCAGACAGCAGTCAACATCTCGGCTAGCCAGAGTAGCATACATTGCAATGAACCCTGCAGTGTAGAAGCTGTAAGATTAGATAAAAGCGTAGGGAGTAACATCATAAAGAAGATACTTCTGTGGTCTAATATTTGTATGCATTACTGCTCTCCTAGATTCTTCTGTGAACTTACCACTGTACCGACCCATTAGCTTGACAATTCCAATGCCGTTTTCCACACTGGTCGCTTCAACATGCGCTGCATTAATAGCACGTTGAGCCTCCTCAACCGCAGTATCAAATCCAAAGGACTTGTCAATGACCTAGATCAGAGATACTATCATCAAATTGAGCTTCTTGCGAACTAACCAGAATAGGAGAGGAGGTTAAGGTTGAGAGTGCAGACTACAATAATGATAATCTAGGACTTACTGGGATGTCGTTGTCAATGGTTTTTGGTATTCCTGCAACTGCAACTTTAAGTCCACGGCGCCTAATTTCCTGCAGCATCAGTCAAAAAAAATTTGCTTCACAAGATTAAAGTGCTTGTGACGTTTGCACACACAGAAATATCACGGTTTTACCCAGTCCATAAATTAAGAAAACTATTTTATGTCTTCAAGCAAATAAACGTTCATTTTCATAAGAGCAGAATGTCTTCACAGGAATTTAATTAGACAGTTCTCTTCAAAATATGTTTTAGATAGGTATATCCAACAATAATACACAACATTTCACTAACCTTATATATTGCATTTGCTCCCTTTTGGGTTCCATCACCTCCAATAATGTAAACCTATATCACAGATGCAGCAGACAAAGCAACTGACTCTTATTGGTATAACTATTCTCCATAGAACACAAACAAACTGAAACAACAAAACAAAATTTTTCTTGAATACCTGATTTATTTCACGATCTTGTATGTTGTCGACAATCTTTGATGTATCATGTCCCCCTCGGGAGGTTCCTAGTATGGTTCCCCCGCGCTTGTGGATGTCACTCACAGTCTTCGGCGTTAGTGCAACAGTGTTTTTAGAATAGAACCCGCGAAACCCGCACTGCGATATCAGAAACCAGATGAGTCAAAACAAATCCTACTCAATCAATAATGGCTAACATAGTATTTGCTTTCCATTGTAATTTGCTATTAAAACTGACATTGCTCTATTATGCTCTACTACAATATGCAATAGCAGCTATAGAACAAAGCATTCAGTCTACAAGTTGGGATACAATGAGATCATCATCCCTAGAAAATACAGTCTAAAAGCATAAATCGTAGGTACAAAAATTGAACTCACATCCACACCAATCACTTCTGTAACACCATACATAAAATGAAGACCACACACGATCTCCCTGATAACTGTATTAAGCCCGGGGCATAGGCCACCACAAGTGACAATACAGGCACGCACATCAGATGGCTTGAAGTACACCTAAACACAATATATAATCATATATCAGCAGTTTTTACATCATCAAATACAGAAGCTGCAGAGCAAAGGAAACTCATGGAGTAGATGAAGTACCTTTTGGCGCGGGCCTGCACGTCTAAAATGTGTCCCTCTAGGAGAATCCTTGTGAACAACAATCTATACATCACACGAAAGGGAAAATGAGCAATGTGCTAAACATATCACATGATCACTTACGAAGAGAACAAATGTAAGAAAGGAAAGCGTCAGTGAGTTTCACCTTTTCCTGGACTGTATCATCCTCATCAACAAAATACTGCCTGAAAATCACACAGAATATGAACCCTATTAACTAACCGTCATCTTTCAATCAATCAAGTTCATAAGTACAACATCAACTTACCTTACTACTGAATAAGCAGCATTTGATTGCAACGGGTTTGGATAAGTCTGTTAGAGAAGGTATCAGCAAAAGTGAATAAAGTATAAAATGAAACGAAGCTATAGCATGATTTGAAATATGAACCAAAAAGCTTTTTTTTTTCTCCATGGCAAGACTAATTTACAATCCAATTCTTCCATTACTCTACATGTATAAGAACCTCATTACATTAGCATCAAATTTAGAAAATAGTAAGTGATTAATAGATCTAATCAAACATTCGGTGACGAGTAAGCATATGTGCACCAATCAATTTCCACGTTGACATTGATTTAACATTTCACATTTGTATGCACTAATACGAATATAAATATTTATGTAATTCTCTCCCTGATAGAGACCAGGATCTCATCAACAGTCCGAATCAACATATAGGCTAAAAATAGGCGAAACCAATTATACAAACACAACTTTTGCATTTGCTATACACGAACCACCAAATCGGCAACAATATCAAATTCGTAAATCGTATAACCACCGATCCATGAAAATGTCGATTTCAAAGAATAATCGATGGAATCGTATAGAGATAGAGAGAGGAAGTAGTACGGGGAGATCGAGAATGTAATCGCTCAAATGAGGAACATCTTCGAGTACATAACCAGCAGGTCCTTCCACCAACTTAATCTGCTCGTCCACGCCATTAGAAGCCATCGAAGAAAACCTTATTCTTCTGAGTGTTTTTCTCTCCGGTGACGTAAAGCGACTGTGAATTTGAAGCGTATGTATGTATGTGAGTTTTAATTCTCAGAGCTCAGAGTGGTATAGAAGTAAGGAACGAGAAAGCGACGTCGTTTTGGCTCACCGTTACTTTATGATATACGGACATTACCGAAATACCAGCGTAAACGGCGGCTGGTTTTTCCTTTTGTCAATTTCCGGTTTTCAGATAATTGATTCGTGGATAAATGCAGAAGTATGGATAAAATCTCATTAATTATCTTTATTATACCTTTAAAGAAAATGACAAAAATTAAACGATAAGAATATCTTAATATTTACGAAATATATTCTTAGTAATTTCTCTATTTGGTGTCAAAAATATATAGGCAATTTTTCTATTCTTTAATTTCTTAAGATTTTTTTTTTTTAAAATCATTTTTTCTTAGTATATGGTATTGTTCATGACAAAGAGAGAAATATCATATCCTGTTGAGAAATAGCATTTATAAAAACTGATTTGTTTTGTAAAAATAATAATGTCAAGCTAATGTATAGATCGAATAGTTATTTTAGCTTAAAAATCAAATTTCTGAGAGGAGAAAATTTATCTTACAAATCTTTATAACGCTTAAGTATAAAAAAAAGATCTTAATACACAATTGTCCGAAAAAATCATTTTTAAACTATCAAATTATCGGTTTAAACTTTTTATTTGATTAACAAATCAATCTAAACTTTACAAATCTTCATGAATCAATTTAGGATTTAAATATCAAACAAGTGGATTCTAAAATAATAAAGTTTCCTCTCCAATTAGGAGTATAATGAATTACATATTTGGAAAGAAAAGATTCGAGTATTAATAAATTTTAGATGAATTTGATAAGTTTTAGACAGTTAGGAAAGTTGTTACTATTTGTTATTAAAAATATTTGCAATCTCCCTCACTAAAAAAAAATAATATTTGCAATCTCACAAAACCATGAGAATTGGGTCTTTGTAATTTTTAATCAAGGAAATCCATTATTACATCACTAATTGAAATTCATGTTTGTATATACAGCCTAAACTTTTGTATATACAGCCTAAACTTTTGTATCTTTTATTTAAAAACACTTTAATATGTTAAAATCCAATATAGTATCAAAATTATATCAAAATCTAATAAACAACACACCAGTTTTCAACTTTATCAATTAAAATTAACAGATGGTGATTTTAAATCAGTTGGTTTCCATCGACACATGATTTCTAGTTACCAATAATCCCACTAACCCCATTAAAATCTTTAAATTAAAAATCTGAACAAAATTATCTAATTTAGATTTGTTTTCAAAATGATTACAATGTTTTCTTGTTTTGAACGGAGACTTATCGGCTCCCTCCGTAAAATAATCATACACATTAATCCACTAATCAAAATTTAATTATAAAATCGAATCGCCGTGTACCTAATATCTTCCCCAACCTTTGCTCTCTCTCTCTCTCCATCTCCCTCATACCTCCTTCTTCTTCTTGATCCATCATCTCTCTCTCTTTCTCTCTTCTCTCTGTTCCTAGTCCATCGATTTAACCTCTTTCAGATTCTCCTTCTTCTTTGACTTTTTTTGACACCGTAGTCTCTTTCCCCTTCCATCGATTTAGGGTTTCCGATTTTCAAAATCTCCTTTTTATTTGTTTCCTCTCCTTGTGCAATTCCCGTCTCGAATCCATCTTGACCTGGGGGTCTGATCCGATCTCCCTCTAATCATATCGTGAAGCGAGATTATGTTTTTGTGCTGCGCTTCTGCTTTGATCGCTTAGGATTATCAATCGTGTTATGATGGTGGGTACTCAAAATTTAGGTGGTTCGTTGCCGCCGCTGAATTCTCCTAAAAGCTATGGAATTACGAAGCCGCTCTCTCTTGCTGGGCCTTCTTCGGCGGATATTAAGCGTAATGTGGAGCTGGAGAAGGTAAAGCTTTGTTTTTTTGTTTATACAAAAATTGTTCCACTGTTTAAAGGATTCGTTGATTTGGCTTATCTGATGTGTATTTTCTTATATGCTCAAGTACTTGGTTGATGAGGGACTCTACGAGAGCAAGGATGATACCATGCGGCGAGAGGAAGTTCTAGGACGCATCGATCAGGTGACTCAGCGTGTCTCGTTGATTGTTTGTTCTGTATATTTACAAGTGTTATCTTTTGATGGTTGTGCTAATTGGGTGTCTGAATCGACAAGAATAAAATTATTGTGTTTATAATGGTCTTTTAGGTTTCATTGTATTGGTTCTTACTCGTGTATGGTTGTTGATTTTGGGCTAAGCATAGATCATAGTTCAATATGAAATAGACTGGTCAGGCATATGTTCTTATGTCCATTGATTTACTTTGCTGTTTTTAAGTTTCTTCACATGCTGTTCATTGTGCTATTTGTCTGAAACTATCAATCTTATCTCCCACCTTTTTTTTTTAGATTGTAAAGCACTGGGTGAAACAGTTAACGCAGCAAAGAGGATATACTGATCAGATGGTGGAAGATGCAAATGCTGTCATTTTCACCTTTGGATCCTACCGACTTGGCGTAAGTGCTACTTGTTTACCGCTTCCTTGCTTTTATCTTGAAGCTAAAATGCGTATAATATGTTTTTTGCTATATGTTTGTGGATTACTCGAGAGATCGCTCTGTTTTTGTCTATGCAAATGCAATCTTAGTCTCTGAGGCTGAACCGACTTCAATTTTGTTCACTTTGCAGGTGCATGGTCCTGGGGCTGACATTGATACTTTGTGTGTTGGGCCATCTTATGTTAACCGGGAGGTGACTCTTGCTACCACTTATTGATGCAGAAGTTTGATTCTTTAGTTCTTAACACTTACTCTTTACAGGAGGATTTCTTCATCATCTTGCATGATATATTGGCTGAGATGGAAGAAGTGACTGAGCTCCATCCTGTTCCCGATGCCCATGTTCCGGTCATGAAATTTAAGTTTCAAGGAATACCGATTGATCTGCTCTATGCTAGCATATCACTTTTAGTTGTGCCACAGGTAATTTTCTGTGAATTTATTGTATCTTTCTTTGTTTTTGCTGAAGCTGTAGGGTCTGATAAATTTATATTAGCTTGTATATATTATGCTATATGTTGTGCTTGTTTGCATGTTGATGGAGACAGATAGTGTATTACTCATCCTCAATGGCTTATATAGTAAACAAATTTATTTTAGTAGTTTCTGGCTTGAGAGAGAGATCTGAAAAGTTTGCTGGCTATTTTGGTGCATCGGTTTTGATTTTTATATGAAAACTGAGCCCGTGAGCTGTCATGGTAGATTACAATCTCTTGCTGAATCAAATTTCTTGTTTTCATGGATTTGGTTTATCGACAGGATCTGGATATCTCCAGCTCTTCTGTGCTGTGTGAAGTTGATGAGCCAACCGTTCGAAGTCTTAATGGTTGTAGAGTTGCTGATCAGATTCTTAAACTCGTTCCAAATTTTGAGGTAAACTCACAGAATGCCAGTCATTATGTTAACATATGAATGAACTATGGTTACCTTCTCTTATCTTATGTGCAATTGTAGCACTTCCGGACAACCTTAAGATGCCTGAAGTACTGGGCTAAGAAGCGTGGGGTGTATTCAAATGTAAGATCATAGCTTTCTGAAATTCGTATTTATTGAAAACTTTCATGTCTAAGCTCTTGTCATATTTCTCATATTGGGCAGGTGACTGGATTTCTTGGCGGTGTAAACTGGGCACTTTTGGTTGCTCGTGTCTGCCAGCTTTATCCAAATGCAATTCCTAGTATGCTGGTTTCTCGTTTTTTTAGAGTATATACTCAATGGCGGTGGCCGAACCCAGTCATGCTTTGTGCAATAGAAGAGGATGAGCTTGGATTTCCTGTCTGGGACCGTCGTAAGAATCATCGCGACCGCTATCACCTTATGCCAATAATAACTCCAGCTTACCCATGCATGAATTCTAGTTACAATGTCTCTCAAAGCACTCTTCGCGTTATGACAGAGCAGTTCCAGTTTGGTAACAATATCTTGCAGGTAAGTGAGCAAAACTTTTGACTTGTTATCTCAACTATTTATTCAGGATCCTATACTTATGCATGATTTTTAATGCAGGAGATTGAATTAAATAAACAGCACTGGAGCTCTTTATTTGAACAATATATGTTTTTCGAGGCATACAAAAACTACCTTCAGGTTGATATAGTGGCAGCAGATGCAGAAGATTTATTGGCTTGGAAGGGTTGGGTGGAGTCGCGGTTCAGACAGCTGACCTTAAAGGTTGATAGCCTCCTCTTTTCATTTGATTTACAGTAATAAACCTGCTGTATATCAGTGTTTAATCATATTTGTTGTGGTAGAAAATATAAAATTATTAAATGTTTCTCGATTTTGTTTCTTTTCATTCAATAATGCAGATAGAAAGAGACACTAATGGGATGTTAATGTGCCATCCCCAACCAAATGAGTATGTAGACACGGCTAGGCAGTTTCTGCATTGTGCCTTTTTCATGGGCTTGCAGAGGGCAGAGGGAGTTGGGGGTCAAGAATGTCAACAGTTTGATATACGTGGTACTGTCGATGAGTTCAGACAAGAAGTAAACATGTATATGTTTTGGAAACCTGGGATGGATGTTTTCGTTTCTCATGTTCGTAGACGACAGCTTCCACCTTTTGTTTTCCCTAATGGATATCGAAGGCCTCGGCAGTCCAGGCACCAAAATCTACCGGGTGGAAAATCTGGTGAAGATGGCAGTGTTTCTCATTCCGGCTCTGTGGTGGAGAGGCATGCCAAGCGAAAGAACGATAGTGAAATGATGGATGTGAGGCCAGAGAAACCTGAGAAGCGTGCATCTCTTAGTCCACAGAGTCTAGATATAGTTTCTCCTGAAAATAGTGCTATCACAACTGGTTGGACTCCTCCTGTTTGCAACCTTAGAAGGCCACCAAGCGAGGAAATAGAAGCTGATAATTTGAACACTGAGTGTACTGAACTCACAGACTTAGCTCGAAATGAGTGTAACTCTGGCAGCGAGCAAGTTCTTGAAGTAGATAGTATGGCTGTAGTTCAAGAATGCTCTGATCCTGCTGAGCCTTTGGGAAAGTGTGTAACACCTGACTCTGTTGATGTGGTAGCATGTGTAAGTGGGCAGGAAGAAAACTTAGATCGTAATTTGAGGTCTGTATCCATCAGTGGTACTGACTCCCCACTTCTTCCGAGCAGATCCTGTGGGCAGAACCGTGATTATGAGGTTAGTTTTTTTTTTCTTTTTGTATATGTTTGGGGGTTCTGGTGTGTTATCAGAAATTGGCAATAATTGTTTGAACATACCGGGCATAGTAATGATGAGTTTTTACAGGGTTTCGGGTTTCCTGCTGCAAATTCAGATCCTATGGGAAAGAAAAACTTGTACTCTCAAAGCGGCATGTCGGAAGACCTTCAGGTTATTAAGCTACCTCACAGTAGTTATCATAAGATTAGTTCTGTTGAAAATATTTAATAGCTGGTTTAAAAATGAATGTCCAATGATATGCGAGCATCAATTCTCCACACTACATGGAATCTCATACTGGTTTCATAGTGTCAAGAAACATAGGATGGAGCTAAGTTTGAAATTTGATGGTTGTCCATAAACAGTACTACTTAAGAGGTCAATGTTTCTGCTGTGTTATAACTTGCCTTGTGTGATTTCTGCTGCATACCGCCTAACTAGTGCATATATATGATTGGCAGGTCCTGCACTGCAAAGCAACTCCGCTTGAAACTTATTGAATTAGACTTTTCTCTCTTTGATTAAGTTTTGTAAGGAATAAAACTAACTTATGTTGTTGCTCGTAATCTTGTCTTGTCTTAGTCAAACTCTTTGGTGAGCGGGATGGAGAAGTCGGAAGACAGAGCTAGGTCAGAATCTTTCCAGAAGTCACAGATAAGGCATGTGTGTTATGCAAAGTCATGATTTCTTTATGTTATTCTTGTTGTGTATTTGGTTTCATTGGTGCTTTTATAGCACAAGCAGGTTAAGCTTAAAGTCCACTGTGTGAACGTCCTCTAGGCTATTGACGTGAAGAAAACGGGGGATTTCAACTCAAATTGTTGCGTTGGACAGACGACAGAGTCCAGAAGCTTTTGGTAAGTGAATTTTTAATATGGAAAAAAGAAAAAAGAAAAAAAAAAGTTAAAAAATGACATTTGAAAAATTCAAAAAAAAAAAAAAGAATTAAGTTAAAAAAAAAAAGGTAACCAAAAGAGAAAAGAAGGTATAGGCAGAGAAAGCATTGGTGGTGGTATTTTGAGTGAGCTTGGATGATGACCAAAGCTCAATATGCGTCATCAGGATCATAACTTGAAGATTGAAATGATTTATATAATGTCTGGATGATGAATGCTTTTTTTTTTTTATTATTCGGCTGTTTCAGACTCTGGTCCTCTTAGGGCTTTGACTTGAATCGTTTGTGTTTTTTTAATTTTATTTTGCGGTTTATGTATATAAGATCTATGCCTCCTTGTCTCTCGTTTTTGGAGTTATGCTGTCAAAACTAAGTGAGAGTAGTTGCAATGAAAGGCTTTAAAATAAAGGTTTCTGATCTATATCAAAGTCAAAACACTGTTTCTTTTTTTCTTATGATGTAATATGATGGAAAATCTATAGAGGAATTGGAATAATTGGTGGTTGAACCGGGAAAGACAGATTCTCAAATTTAAATGTGTCGGATCTGCTAGTTCCAAATACAAGTTCAAAGCGTCACTTAAAATATAGAGGACCATGAATAAGTACAAGAGCTCTGTATTTGAAAACATGAATGGTTGGAATTCCTACCGAGACCAAACACTTTTTGTGGAGATATGTCTTGTTTGGTTGAATTATCTTTAATACAGCATGCCAAAGGTTTGAAGAGTAAGATGAAACAGTAGCCCTTTCAATGTTTTCAATATATATTGACTGAGTCGAAAATATGGGATTTTAACTTCTCGGGGCCAACAGATAAGAAATTTCTCGGTAGTGACCGATAGCACTACTAATATCTACCTTTTTAAGCATGGAAACCTTTTCAACTATCAAGAAAAAAACAACTTTAAAATTTTGATAGCCTAGTGGTTTGTATGTATGAAATAGTGATATTTGATAGCCTGATGGTTTGTATTAATATCGTCATTCTGTCACCTCCGGCGTTGAAACTAGTATAATGCATGTCCACAAAAGAAAAATAGAACTGAGCTGAGGCAAAAAAGAAAGAAAAAAAAAAATAGAATTTTAGGAAAGCGTCATTCTGAGCAAAACAACTAAATGAAAATCTAATTTTTTCGTTGGATTTTCCCAACATTTAGGACTGCAAATACTCTTTACACAGACGTAAGGTAAGTAACTAAGAAACAAAAAAAATTCTAAACTCATTCTTAAATAATCGCATTAGCGTCTCTATTTTGTTTGATCTAGATTATTTTTCTCTTTCTGTCTTCTCTTTTATATACAAGGGATACTGATAAGACAAAATCTAGACTTTTTAAGTTCCAGGCCTCTAGATTTTTAGTGGGATTTGGTGGAGAAATGCTATAATTCGTCGTATTTGCCTACAAATTTGGAGAAAGTTTTACGGAAACTTTTGACTTGTTCGACTACCAACCTATAAGTTACAATTGGTCTTAGCAGATATATAGTATTCCATCTTTTCTGTATTTTCAATGCATCGAAGTATAATTTTTATGATAAGTAGTTTTTAACGATGGGATATATGTTTCAAACATCGTTAGGTAACAACATATATAGGCTTTCACAACATTTTGTCGTTTTATGTCTATGCATAAACAGCCGGAGAATATTATACGACAAACAAATATCATAACATACATACATATTTACATATATATATATATATAATGCATATGGATATTTTCCCCAATCTCACCAATTAAGAAAAAAAATAACTAATTATTTATAGATGCATAATAATATATGAATACAACAAACGTACGTATCATACGTTAATAGATTACCAATAGAGGGTCAGGTCAATCAATTAGATCCATGTGTTTCGAGCCTGTAATTCCAACGTTAATATGATCATTAGATGGTAATATTTTATTTTTTTTGGCATACCTTTTTACAGTTTTTATGATTAACATAGAAATATAAAAGTTTATATACGCCCTCATATACACACAAAAAAAAACTATTTCGAAGATCGAATTTCCTACAATTTCATCCAAGCAGATCCCAAACACGATCATGGATTGCACAAAAAAAAAAAAAAAAAAAAAAAGAGAAAAGGGAAACAGAAAACTAAGGAGATATATACTACTACAAAGGAGAAATTAGAAAGTCAAAACAAGACTACCAAAGTTACCTAGAATACTTAATATTTTATTTTTCGATAAGATTTTTCGTAAAGTAAGTTACTGTTTTAAACCTCCTGAGCCATCATCCACTTCTGCAACCTCAGCTGTCTATAGAAACTCTGTATAAACTCCTCCGCAGCTCTGTCCACGTGGCAGCTTTCCATCGTACCGGTGCTGCTAGCTACGTCGGGAAATACTGCCGCCGCTACGTGTCGGTCCCAGATGGAGTCACGAACCTTGGGAAGTGTGTTGTAACGGATATACGCTTGGCGTTGGCGCTTGTTGATGAGCGGTCTGTTATGAGATCCGTTACTACGTCGTCCTTTGCTTACGGTGGTGGCGTAGGAACGTCTCGGTGGGGTGCTGCTGCAGCTGAACTCGTACTCTAGCTGGAGCGGGACAGGGGAGATGAAGGATGATCGCACATCTTGGTGGTCGGAAGGACGGCACGTGATGCGTGAGTGGGAGGTTGAAACGGCTTCGTTTAAGGATTTGCGTAGGATCTTGCCACGTTTCGCGAGTAGATGTGGATCGAGGGTTGTGAGGAGTTTGTGACGTGAGGCGTCTGAAACCTTCTGTATGGTGAAGAGAATTAGCTTGGCCAGGCTTGAGAGCTTCTTCGTTGTGACTGTTGAGCAAACCTCCATGTCGTCGTGTATTTGCATATGTGCGTGTGTGAGGGAGAGAGAGGGTTTGGCAATTAGGATTGTAGAGAGATGGGATTTAAAGAAAATAAAGTGGGATTAATGAAGAAACTGATGATAGTCTTTATATAACGGAAACATTATATTTATTCCGCCATATGAGTAATGGTGATATAATTAATTTATCATAAATTTATACAAAGTAGGAGAAAAGAAGTCGATGGGTCCAATAGTTTTTATCTCAACCGTTAAAAACATTCTCTGGATTTTATTAAAGTGGCTCTTGTTTGAGTCTCCCCACTATGGTATACTGGTATTGTAAAAACTAAAAAACCAAGTCAATGCTAATACTCAATAGTCTAGGGATAAAATTCCATGGTATACTGGTATTGTACTTTCAAACTATCTAGAGACAAATTCATGTTTTGTTGCCGTGGTTATAAATTCTTAAGTAACTATAGTTTGGATTTGATAATTTAAATTATCAATTCAAATTTATTGTTATCAAAGGATGGTATATTACCCAAGATTTCAAAAACTTTATATTAAAAAAGTTAGAATATGAAACCCAAAAGATTTTCATGTGTAAACGCAAATACAAACTATAATCCAAAATTATATTTTGAATCCCACTCATGAAATCTAGAAATGAGATCAACAATTTCATACATCAAAATTGAAAGACATCTCAAATATGCTTTGATATATTCTTATTGTAGTAAGTCCTCTAAAAATATAATTGATTAAATTCATAAACTCTAAATTTTATATAGTATAAATGTATAATTAATCCCTCGTAAATCACGTGTTGGACCATTGGAGGAGCAGATATCTGGTAAATACAGATACTGAAGATTGATCTAACCTTTTTATTATTATTTTAAAAAAAAAAGATTGATCTAACCATCAACAAAAGCGACTCGATTACTTGGAAAACAAATTTACATTTAAATTTAACCAATATTTAAATTATGTAATGATAACATCTGCATTATACAAGTTTTATTTGAACCGTGTCTGTCTTTATGGATTTTAATATTTGGTACCTTTTCTTTTTCTATGTCTTTACTTTAATTACATTTCTTTGTCAGGTCGAAAAATAAAGAAAGGAGAGATATATTAAACTAACTTTCTTTTTTGGTTATGTAATTGTATTACTCTCTATAAGTTGTTCGCATATGCAAAAAGTGTAATACGGGTAGGGATCCATTGGTCATATATTGTTCTATTCTAATCAAAAAGTTGATTTTGATTGCTTTATCGAAAGAGTTAAAATCTTATCGAGAAATAATTTAATTAACATTCTTTGTGGAAGAGAAAATCATGAACTGTTTTCTTTCAATCTTGGATGTCTCGGGCTACCAAGTTTCGTATAGATACTTCGAGGTCGACACTGACTTATATTAATAGAAACTTTGGGATATACCTATTTTTATTCGGAAACTCTGAAAAAATTAATTAATGAAGAATATAAGTGACCTACAAATATACTAATATATATATAAGAACGATTCATCGTGGGTTATGTAAAATGATGAATAAAAAAATGATATTCAAATTCTTGGTATTGTACTGTAATTGCAGAATTCAGTAAAAAAAGAGTTTTGAAATTTTTAAAAAATAATCAAAAAAACAAATCTTTAAAACAAATAAAAATAAAAAAATCTTAATTTAATTTAAAAGTTTATTTTATAAAAATAGGGAAACGGTGTTAACCTCCTTCTTTGGGTTCATCATCCAAAAAAAAAAATTGTGTAGAAATTTAACAGATGGATAATAGAATAATGACATTTTTTTACCTGACTGGATTTGTTAACTATGTTGACTTTTTGTTTCTAACTAATAAAACCTCATCACGTAAAGTTAAAAAGTAACTTTTTCTTCTTTTCACTTTCCCATGAAGTTACTTGTTCGGAGTACTATTTATCATCATTTTTGATATAATGACGAGATAATCATTACACCTAGAAGAAGTGTCAATGAGCTGGAGTTATAAAATTTCGCATTATTCGACCTAAAATTAGGCCTCGATATTGTAAATATTATGGCGGTGTTGAGCAATGAGTGCTTAATAATTTGCACACAAAAATGCCATGATTAGTTATTACAATTTCTCCTTTTTTTCTTAATAAAATAATGTAATTTAAGGTTTTGGGAATTGATGGGTTTGAGGACTGTGATGGATATGTTCAAAGGAAAGAAAATGGGTCCCTACGGTAATTGAAATAAACAAAGTAAGGCAAAGCTTTTTACATTTTCCAATTTGACAACTTCTTAAGCAAGGCTCTAAAGAATATCTATTAATTAATATAAAAGATGGATGGTATTTGCAAATATTAGAAGAGGATACAATGATTTAATTAAGTTTGTATAAGAGAGAAGAAGTGTACATATCATTTGTTTGATCCATCTTGGCCGATTTTAAAAACTGTTAGTCTCTATCATGATTGATTTCAAACATCATTTCTTCCGTACACCGTCAAAACGTTTGTGCAACATGGACGAATTGTTATCAGATGATGTAAATTTTGTGCTCACCTTTCTCGAAGCCATAAAGCATCAAGACATTTAGGACTTAAGCACAAAGATACAATCTTGTTTTCAAGAGTTTGGTATATGTCTAGATATTTCAATGCTATAATGTACTAATATCTCTATTACACTGCTTTCACCAATATATATGGATTAAATAAGGGAATGTTTGGTGATGTTTGGGAAAAGTTCATATAAATATCTCATAAGTTAGAGAGTACAATTCAAAGTGAAAACCTAACGCGTACGTAACTTTGAATTTGTTTGTCAGAATATTTAAATAGCAGTGTATTGAATTCATTTGTAGCAAGCCTGTAAATTAGGATTCGATATCTACGGACCGTGTACACGCATTCTTTAGTATTTTATAATGTCACAGCCACTTTTTGATGGGCTTCATTTCTATCAGTTTATTTATTTCCGTGAAACTCATGGTTCTCTCATCGGTCGATTTCTTACTGGGATAGTACAAAACGGTTTCGAATTACTCTGCAATACTATCAAAACAACCAATCCATGTTTTGTTCATACTTTCATGATATTTTAAATCAATACTTACAATCACTTTGTGTTAGCATTAAATCAATACTAACAATCACTTTGTGCTGCAATCCATGTTTCTTAATAAAATAAAAATCTCTTGAAAACTATTTATGTTTGACCCAAAAAAAAAGTTTTGCTATACTAATTATGGTACAAATGAAAATTAAAATGTATACGAAGATAAAAAGATTCCAATAACTCGCAGATTGACAAAGGAAAACTCATATTCACAAGTAAAGACGACTGATTGTGGTTGATATGTATAGAAAGAACTTCGATTTTTGATAGGTTGGTTCACAATCACGGAAATCCAAAATAAGTTTAACCGTTGTTGGATAGTCCTAGTATACTATAATTTTTTTGTACTTAGGCAAGCTAGTTCATATAGAATATTTTAGGTGAAATAAACGAGAACAACAAAACAATATGAAATAATCTAAATAAACACATAATCAGCGGTTGGTGAGTTCCTATGAACACCGGATAATACGCAAATTTATTGAATTGAATGATCGAGAAGCACTTTCCGTGGCCAACATTATCCTTTTATATTTTAATTAACAAAAGATTGGTTATAATTTCACTTTGTGATTATATATTTGTAAGGTTGCTGTAGACTTTGGTTAAGCTAATGATGACTAAACGATATAGGATCCGTAGCTACTTTGCTACTAGTATAATTTTAGTGGCTCGTTAATTTCTATATTAGTGGAGTATCTTTGCAGTGTCGGATAGTGGGTTTGAAAAGTTTTGGTTTGGAAAGAAATAGATTATACAATATACTATACAGTTTACTTTTAATTTATTGGTCATCCAAATAAAATATTTTGTTTTTTTGTCACCCATCGCATGGAAAAAGAAATAGACTTGAATTTTGTGCTGTTACCTTCATTAGTTATGAAAAAATAGTTCTTTCATAATCATAAGTTATATGTACTAATAATCAGATGACGAAATCCAAAAACTCAAAATTGTTGGAGATTTTGAGTTTTCACTAGGGTAAAAATATGCGGGATCTGATATATGATCCGATCCATTCCAATTTTGTTTTTTGATATCAATAATTTCTGCGCACGATACTTGGGGGACAAAAGTCATCTGAAAATGCATTTCTAGGCCCATCATCACAAATCGTCGATTAGCAACCATAAAAAAAATAGAGAAACAAATTATATTGCCTTTCATTTTGGGTTGCGTTGTGGATTTCACAAAGAAGTTTGGGCCATGCATTGTATTTGGGCTTGTATGGTTTATTGGATAGTAGTACTTTGTTGATTTCTAAAATATTGGTTATCTTTGTTAAGTATTAGAATATTGCTAGATTGAGGTACTTGTAAATACCAAATATATGTTACCTACCATTTCATAACAAGTGTGATTTCCTGATTAGTAAAAAAGTTAAACTATTAACATGTAAGCAGATCTAATTTAATACAGTATGATTCTTTTATGCAATATTTAGAAGTGTATCCAAAAGAAGTTGAATTTCAACATTTTAAAAGAAGTATAAATTTCTTTGACAAAAAAAAAAAAAAAAAAAGAAGTATCAATTTAGGTAATCATAGATATAAAGAGACAGTCCTATATCCAGAGAGTTAGACAAATGGAATAGATTTGGTTTTGACATTTTGTCCAATAAAGCGATAAAGATCAGTTGAACTTACACGTCGACAAATGTCAAGACGTGAGAACAAGAACGAGGGTAAAATTGTAATTATATCAAACCACACGCTCGCTTGCTTTGAGCATATAAATAGGTTCTTCTTCCTAGCAAACATTGCATCGAAGCAAAATCGTAGGCCAAATGGGAACGGAAACGGTGTCGTTTAAGTGGGAGGGTAAGAAAGTCGCTCAAGTCAACGGTGTCACGGCTGAGAAAGTTTGGTCGGTTTTTTCTGACTTCTGCAACGTCCAAGAGTGGTTCCCATCAGTCGATACGTGTTACCGAGTCCAAGGAACCGATGGTGTACCGGGTCTGATCCGATACTGCTCCACCACCAAAACCAAGGAAGAGGGAAGCAGGTGGGCTAAAGAGAAGCTGGTCAAGATCGATCCCATTGGACGGTGTTTGAGCTATGAGATCCTCGAGAATAACGTAGGGTTTAGATCTTACGTGGCGACAGTCCAAGTAACGCCAGTGGACGGTGAAGATCAAGTGTCTCGAATCGAGTGGTCGTTTGTTGCCGATCCTGTTGATGGTTGGAAGAAGGAAGACCTCGAATCATACGTTGACTTTTGCCTTCAACATATGGCCAACAAAATGGAACTCAATCTGTAATATCTTTTTCTTTCTTCGTTTGTGTGTTTTTACCGTACGTGTAAGACTAGTTGGTGGGTTTCATGTTAGTTGAAATTAAATAAAATTGGATTCGTACGTTATATTATTCTGCCATTACATTTTAGCTTCGATTTTTTTCGTCCGTTGCAGCTGATTTGCAAACAATAAAAGTAAAGTATTTGACAAATTTAAAATATATTCTAAAAGAATATCAACCATAAAAATATTCTAAAAGGATGTGAACCACGAAGAATTGTTCTCTAAAAATGTATTGGAAACGACAGCATTAATTACAAGCGTTATACGAATCAAATAGCTTTAAGAATTTATTATGTGAGTCTCGGGAATGGATTCTTCGGTCACGTGGCAGATATTGCCATACGTCAGTCTTCTTCCTTGTCGGGCTTATTTGGCCTTTGTTTGGGCCGTCATCTTTAACAACTTTTTTTTCCTTTTTTTGACATCAATATATTAACAACTTTTCAAACCATGAACATGAACAATGTGTTTAGAGGATTATGTAAAAGTTTCAAAGAAGAATTCACTTGAACTGTCTTGGGCTTTTCACTTGTTACTCTTAGGACGATACACAAAAAACCATTGTCGTCACGAACCAAATTGTCTTGGGCTTTTCACTTGTTATTTCTAACAGCCTTTAGGCTTGGCAAGACTAGTGGATTTGAAGTAAATGTTCCAATTTTAGAAAAAATATTGAATTTCCATACCAGAAAAAATGAATTTCCAAACGTAACTTGCCTTATCAACAACAGGCTAACACAAACTAGAGACTAGAGTGTTGCAAAGACCATAAAAGTAAGTAAATTCTTTCAAAATTAGAGATGATATAACTAAATACAAATTAACTAAGAGTAAGAGTATATATAAATATATCTCCGGAAAAAAAGGTCTGTGTTTTGATAATTAAGGAAAAACATGGAAAAAAGGTCATATAAAAGACCAGTTGAGGAACATGAAGCAGATACAATGAGGATCTTCGTCGTCGTTCAACACTTTCCACCCAACAGCCTTCTCGTACGTTACTGCTCTTCCCATGCTCGACATGCATATTCCTCCATCCATACACATAAACCCCTTCACATTTATTATTGCTAATTAGTATTTATGATTTCATCAATACCGTTACACAATTTCTTTTCTTTTTTTCTAACTTAAGCTAACTAAATGCATGACTCGGTTTAACGTACCTGTTGCATGATCTGAGGGAATTCGGAGGATAAAGTCTTCTTCCCGTTGTTGTTGTCGAAGATCTTGTCGAGAGTGATATCTTGAAGTGCCACCAACGTCGTCTCCAGCATGTCTAAACCAGCTTGGTTCGCAAATGTGAATACCGGAGATAAGGCCTGAAATGATCAAAACCAGTTCACTTTCCTTGTTATAGATTATGTATGAGCATAATCGATGTTCTTGAGTGAGTAGAAGTAAGAAAATTACCTTGAGTGAGCAACACATGACAGCGTCAGGATGGTGCCAAAGAGACTTGAGAAGATCAGTTCCATGAGGTTTGAGAAGATCAACGCCAAGGTAACATCTATAAGAGTGAGAGATCCAGCGAGCGAGAGTGTGAGCTTCGGGTGACGCGGGTGGAGGACGCAAGCCACTTAGCTGATGAGAAGAAGGAGAGAGAGCAAGTGCGACCCGTTGAACCGACGCGATCACACTTCTTACATACTGTCTAGCCATTGAGGCTACATTCTCTTGCATATGCATCTCAAAAGCTAGCTGAAACGCTATAGTCATAACGGACTTTGAGTTTCCTCTGCTTCCACATGAATCTCCGGCTGTTCTGCTCCCTACGTCTAGAGCCGACGCTAGGTCTAGCGTTCGGTTAGGACTCAACCCCTCCTATACATAATTCGATTTATAAATTAGTATTTGATTCAACTAAAGTTAATGATTTTGATTGTTATATGAATTGAACGTACTGATTTGGAATCTAGAGGAATGATGCGGAAACCGGAAGGAATGATTGGTGCATCATCAGAGAAAGATGCGTCGATTGGTGCAAATATAAGCTCTGCGCATGATTCAACTGCGTTCTCATCCACCCCACTGCACATCTATATCATCAAACAGTACAAAATTATATATATTAGAATCATAAAATTGAGTAGTTGCAACAAGACTAATAACGTCTCGCTATAGAGTCTATCAATGAGCAAAAATTATCAAAATAGATATAATCTTGAATTGGTGTTTGCCTTTAGAAATGTGTGTGTGTTTTTCAAATGAGACCACACAATCTTTGCGATTTTAAACACATTTCAAAACAGATGTCAAAAAATTGTTCTATTTATTTTTCACATGTTGGCACAAATGAAAATTAGGTCTTACTTGCAGAAGGAAGATATCAGCAGGCATCATCATGTCTTCTTGGTAGTGCCCCAAGCTCTCAAGCTTAATGACTTCCATAAACTGGAAAACAGAGGACATAAAAGGGCATTAGTTTACTTAGTTTATTCAAAAACGTAGTTACATTGATTTGACTTTGAGAATCTCTTAGTAGAGTACTTGCCTCTTCATTCTCTATAGTGTGAGCTAGAGGAAGAATGACTTGACCACCAAAGCTCCCTGGGCGAGGGATTGGTAAGCTACAAGGGCCTGCTTTGATGGCTGCGGCCGAATATGCATCGATGCTATTGTCTGCCCATTCTTGTCTATGTTCCCTCAAGAACCGCAGCAGAATCGAAGGTGGAACATTCTACACAAACAAAAATAATATTAGTGATGGATGAAAGGGAGTAAATTGAGAATCTCACTTTGAGATTTGATGAGCTTAATTACTTGTAATAACATGGAAGCTTTGGCACATAAGACCGCGCTAGGCATAGAAGTGTAGCCATTGGCAAATGGGAGACTTGAAGTCATCATCATCTTTGTGGGAGAGGAGTTCACAAGAAGAGTGACATCATCGATACCATCACTCTCTAGGATGGACCATCCTTCATCGCTGAACCCATTCACTGCTTCGTTGAATCCTCTGACATTAACAAAAACAATTTTAGGTTTTAGAAGACGTAATGTTTTTTTAAAAGTGTTTTTGAAGTGTGAGAAGCTCTAATTACTTGCTAAGCCTTTGGCTAAGTGCTCTAAGAGCCGCTGGTCTTCTTCCCCAACCTGTTACGTTAGGTTGTGAAATCTCTTGAGATATTTGCCTCAAATAGCGCAGAGCCTGCAAACACCATAAGTTATTTACACACAGTTTTTTTCTTTTCAAATACATGAAAAACAATGTGTCTTTAATTAGGAATCTTACGGCCATTGTAGTTCTTTGGGCGAGTAAAGTGGAGGACTCATAGAGAGAACGAAGAACTTCTGGCACACTCCATGGCTACAAACGATTTCAACCAGGTTATTTGAATATATATCATTGGCACCAAAAAGTATATAATAATGACTAGAGATAAAGAACGAATTGTGAAAACAGAGGAAACACTTCAGTTTTAGACCAAGAATTAGGTTTCTTGTGTAAGAAGAAAAAAATGATAAAACTTGTGAGGCTACCTCAAGATCGAAATGATCGACAATGTGAAGAATGGATCCACCTCCTTCGCAAGGTCTAATGAGGTAACCACTTGGTAAAATCTCTGCCCTAACGAAATGAGGAGACGGAGGCATACTTGGCCCGTTTTGTGTATTGTTCAGTGATCGTTCGCATATCTGCAATAACATCTTAAATTAGTATCATCGAATGATCAAAAGAGAAACAAAGCATCGATGTTAAGAGGATAATTACCACAAGGCTCCCGTCTTCCATTACAGATGTGTAACGTAGCATCCAGAAGTCACGAGCTGGTGCCAGTGTTGTCGGCGCATAAAGCTTTCATGAGAAAGAAAGAGAGGAAAATTTAGTTTTGTGTGATTCGATTATTTGGTTTGTGCTGAAGATAAAATCATCTTTAGGGTTCTTGATCATCAATACCTGCATGTAGATTAGTTCAAGGGTTCCACCATTTGCAGTGGATAGTACGTTAACTATATCCAGAGATCTGCAATCACGCAACCAACAAGGCTTATCCTTTAGGATCTCCGCGACCTGCGAAAAAAACAAAACAGAAATGTGATTTATGTTCTTGGTTGATCTATGAGGATGTACCTATTAGAAAGAAGTGAGAATAGTACTTACCCTTGTGGGATCAAGACCCACAAGGCCGCAAGCACGAGCAGCGATTCCCGTGCATCCATGAGAAATAGCAACGATTCCTATGGAATCCGGACCAGGCTGCAGATGAAATTAGTCAGTAAGGAAGTGAAAATGATTGAATCATAGATAAAAGAAGACGAGATAGACTTATGAGAATTACCTTCATCCCAGGCATTTGGACCCACTCGACAGCGGTTCCAGTCGCCTTGGAAATGAACTCTGTTAAAGTTTCATCCGCAATGGACAATAATCTGGAGATACACTCAAAGAGATTCATTGATTTAACAAAGATATATAGAAGCTTTAAATGGTGGCAGAGAACAAAAACTGACTCAAAAGTGTGTCATGTTATTTAAAGCCAAGAATTGTTGGTTCTAACTTACCCAGCAGGACTAGCATCACGAGGCTGATGTTGAGGGGTCAAGTGGTGTTGACCACTCGTCACCACTGACTCACAGCTAGTATCTGTGGTAGCCAAATTCCCCTGCTGAGAGCGACAGACTATTTCAATTCCTTAACTTATGTGTCAACTAATTAATGTGAATGAATCAAATAAATTAATCTATCTACGTTTTGAGGATGTTGGCGAAAATAGCTGTTCTCATAAACCAAGTGAGACACTTGCTTTTGCAAGCGGTCATTCTCTTCCATCAAAAGCTTGTTCATTGCCGTTAGCTTCCTATTCACAGCTTGAAGTCGTGACGCCTCTTTTCGCTGTTTTTCTCTACACCTGTATAAACTCACAGCGCCAAGAGTTATAAACCTAGAAAGTTTCTTGGGTGTCAAGAAATGATGAGAATTAAGAAGAAATTGAACCTGCGGTTCTGGAACCAGACTTTTATCTGTTTAGGCTCGATGTTGGAGAGGATAGGACATTCGCGGATTAGCTGTTGGCGGCGCATAGAGCTCGGTTTAGGACAGTCATTGTAGAGTCTCTCCAGAGCTTCCACTTGTTCAGGAGTGTACCTCACGTACTTCCCGTTGTCCATATTGTGACTATTATTGCTTCCTCCTCCCATCTTTGATCCTCTCCGATCTCTCTATTTAATTTTGTTCCTTTATTACAAAAGCAAATATTATTTAACACAACCTAAAAAGTTATGTATTCTTGAAAGTACTGATTTCTTTTGGTATATTTCAAAGAACTTTCTTGATATTCTCAAAAAGATCCGTGTTTTAACTTTCTTAGTGAAATTTGAAATGTAATCAATGAATGAACGTGACACTTGATGAAATCTTGAAAAATCTCAAAGATAAAATATAGATCTTGTTTAAGATTAATAACCTATATATGTGTAAATAGAAAGTGATTTATGAGCTTAGTATGATCTTGTCTCTTAATTAGGTCTTTAAAAGGTTCAACGACGGTACAAAAATTTTAACTTTCTTCTGCATATTTATTGGAACCTAAGAAAGATGCAAAAAAATTCTCTTTAAGGAAAAAGAAAAAGAGGGGAGGATTCTTATAGATACCGTAAAAATATTTGTTTTTGATCACGCTGGTCTCTGGAAGCAAAGGAAGATATAGGAGTTTCTTGCTCTTGCTGTGAATTCTCACAAACCCATCTGAGAAATTTCTTTCTCTATCTCCAAATCCCTCTTTCTCTCTCAGTGGATGAGTAACTTCCTTCGGAAAAAACGGTGAAGCATGCTTCAATGGGAACTACAAGATTCAAACCTCAGACTCTGCTACAGTTCAACCACTTTCTTCCTTACTCTTCCTCTCTCTTACTTATCTCTCTAGATAGATCCACAACGTGAAGAGTCAAGATTTGCGAAACTTGTATATAAGATTTGTAGTGGGATGAGAGAGAAAAGCTTTAGTTTATGGGTGGGTGTGCTTTTTGTTTTATAATTTTTATTTTAGGAAACTAATAAATAGAAATGTGTGTATGAAAAAAAAAAAAAGAGACATGTGTGTCGGGCTGTGTTGAAAAGGAGAGAAGTGAGTACCCTTAATACCAGACAACCACCACTTCTCACTTTTTCTCATTCTTTTTTTTCTTCATTTTAATTCAATTTTGAAGTGTTTCTTCTGTTACTTTTACTGCAAATTCGTTTAGCCTTCCTTTCAAAGTCACTATGAGAAACGCACAAATACGTCACATCAACATCATATATAACAAAACAAGTATTGAATTCAAAACCTTAATTCCTTTGTTTTCAGTATGGTAAATTCATAATTTTCATGGCTATTAGTTTGCTCCTTATTAGAACTTCTTTTGCCCTTCTAATCCAATGTGTATGTGGCAGCAGGCGCCGCCCCAACATCTTTATTACACAGAATTGGATAAATATATAGGTAATGTACATCTACACTCTACACTCCACACTCCACAAGTTAAAAAAATTCTCACTTAAAACCTATTTTAACACATGTATTAAAAATATACGACTTTCTTGGACGGTTATGCATCGCACAACCACAGGAAACGATTTATTAATATACAGATGGCTAATCCAGGAAATAATCTTATATGGGTACAGTTATAAAAAATCAATAAAAAGACATCAGCAAGGTTTAAACTTGGGTTAATGTGGGGCACCATTAAGTAAAAAACCACTAAACTAAATACATTTTTAATTACATAATGCAAACTTATATAAGATTTATAGAATTGAGTATCGGGCACATGCCCCACCCAAGACTAACGTGGGTCCGCCCCTGTATACAGAAACATTATATACAAATATTATCATTTGAAAATTGGTTTATCCGTACAGTTGCAGGCCATTTTAATACTTTGGCGCAAAGAAAATTTTGCATGCGTATTGTTATACATTTTTCGACCATTTTTAAAAATAACATATGAAATTAAGAAGTGGAAGTACATATCCAGTCCCATTTTTAATTAATTTCGGGACAAAGGAAGGTATATAATTTAAAGAACATACCTTATAATAAATGAAAATTCAAATGGTAGTTGAAGAAAGGACAGAATGATGAAAAAGTTGCATGCGTCCTTGATTTCTTGTAACGCAGATAAAATCCCATGTAGTTATCATCATTATCGTCAATCATCATTCCTGATATAAACTTAGAAATTTTTCATAATATGATCATTGTTACAGTCGTGATATTTATAATGAAATTTTTAGAACCAGATGAGACATGCATGCAAAATTTATCGACATTGTCCCCTGTGATAAGGCACACTATATTCAAGCCCATGCACGATTTTCTTATATTACTCATTATTCACATCTCTGGTTCCAAATTTTGAGGATATATTCTGCGTAAGGATAGATACTGTGTTAAAAAAAGAGATAGATACTGTTGATCTAATAACAGTTGAAACTCAAAATATAATATTTAACACACAAAAAATTAAGATCTTATATATGCTAGTAGTATTTGAAAACAAAAAACAAATAGTTAGCCTTTATAAAAAAAAAAAGTAAAAAAAAAAAAACATATATATATATATATCATAGCTCAAATATGACGATTACCTTGTCTTATTTTTTATTTTAGCGTTTGTGGGAATGTGATGTAGTTTTGTCGTGATTAACAAACAGGTTTTACAAAAACAAAAACAAAAAAACAAAAAACTCAAATATACTACTATCAGCTGTGTTTGAATATATTAAAAAAATGTTTGTTAATTTTTTATGCAGAGTTTGAAGATAGTTTCTACTATTCACTATCTTATAACAAAATGTTCAAGTACACTATGTATTTATTAGTTAAAGCTAGAATAAATATGCAAGAAAAGAGTGAAAATTAATAATGTAAAATATTGAGCGTTCCTCACTTATAAATTTCTCCAAGTGTTTTTTCTTTTGTTTTTATCATATAACAAATTAAATTATCGACTTTTCACTATAATTAATAAGTATATTTTTGATAGAGACATCTATTCAAGACTATAATGTGATGATGAGGAATATAATATCTGTGAATCTATTTCCTACCGTTTTAGTAAGCTGATGAATCTTCTTCTTTTCTTTCTTTACAAAAAATCTTATATGTGATTGATTACCTCAAGAACTTTCATCTCTTCATGCAATCTTAGGGAATATTCAATTAAAATATCAAGTTGAAGTCTCTTTCATAAGTAACATTATTTTGTTACGAAACTTAGCATTTAAAATAAACAATTTTTGTTCATTTATTTATGGTTTGATTAATTAGTTTAAAACGCTACATACTTTCAATAGTATATTTTAGGCTGTTCACTAAAATCTAGAATAAAGCACATACTTAGTTGTCACTCATCATAATTCTCTAATGGGTCTTTTCTTTTATCTTCGATCGGCATGTGATTATATGTCAACGGTGCCAAAGGACCGTTAGCTTTCTATAAAGAACAACGGGCGTATGTATAATGTATACATGTGTAAATATAATTTAAGCAATTATAGTTAAGAATGTATTATTTAAACAACACCTTTCTTAAAGAGTATACAAAAAAAAAAATAGTGGACCCTTTGATAATGAAATGTATGCATAAGAGTATAAAGCAAGCAAAGTCGAAAGTTTCCACTAATTTAGTGGACGTATGTTTTCTATTATTATTTTGCTCTCTTTTTTTTTATTGTAACGATGACATGAAACTATAATGACATATTTATATTAAAGAATGATATCTAATCTCTGCATTAATATTTTCTACTTGTTAAGTGTATATATGCTTCTAGCCCTAGGCATTCGTTTCTTACAGATCAATTGAGTCTTAATGATAACACTAAGTACTAATTAACTACACCAGAAAATTACTATAGATAATTATGGCGGGAGAACGTACGGCTTTTATAATCGCCAACCTAAAATCTACTTTACCATCTTCTAGAGAAAACATTAACAATTTTGATGCATTTTTATTAGATGTCTTTTGTCCTTTTATCAAAATACATAAATAAGACCTCCTAAAATATGAATTATCTAACTTCACTCTTCTTTCATTATAATAAGTTCAAGAGTACAGAAATTTCCGTTTTATTTAACTTTGGTTTAAATATCTTATTACAAAAAAAAAGTGAAAAACGAAAATGTTAGTAGTTTATAACCGAGTAGCTTTATAGTATGAAAAGATAATGGAGTACTACTTAGAAAATAAGAGAAAACGTTTTGGACTGGGATGTAAAATAAAATAAAATAAAAATTAGCAAAGGAGGAGTAATTTGAAAAAGGTGAAAATAAGAATGATAAACAGAAGGAATGTAACTTTTTGGGTGGGGGAAGATTAAAACAAAATTTATCGAAACGATGAGTAAATTGAAAGGATTAACCCCACACAGAAAGAAAAAAACAAAGGAAATCAACTTTTGTTTTTTTGGGTATCATTTTGTTTTCAACATTAAGGCAAAGAGTCAATGCCTCCCACCTGATTTGATTTTTGTCAGGTCAATGCTAAGTCACCTCACAACTACCATAATACTTTCACTTTTCATTTTAAGTTCTTTATTTTGTTTTCGTAAGAAATTTTTGATTATTTAAAAACAAATTAAACCATGCTATTTTGATAGTTGACGAAAACAATAAGGAAAAATGAACTTGATAAAGACGGTAATAATGGCAGACCAGGTTTGGTGGGTTTGCTTCTTTAACGAATCCAAGGTTAAGATAAAAGGGCTTTTATTACCCAAAGACTAGTTAATTGCATGATTTTAATTTTCTACTATTTAACCTTTTTATCTTGTTATATTATTTTTCCACATACATTAGAAAATTTATTAATAACATGGTTTGCATATATCTTTTACTGTTTTACTAACACAAGAAGAATGTTTCTTAAACATAACATTATTTCACATTATCTACATGTGACATATTAGATTTATATAAGAAATATATCAAATATACTTCAAATTTGTTACATATTCCGGAATTATGTAATTGAACTAAAAATCATAAGACACAATTAGTTCCGTACGTACCGGAGAGAACGATTAATTATATTTCTAAGGATGATGAATACTGAATAGGTTCTAAACTTTATTAATACTCTTAAGTCGTAAAAGATTGGAAAAAAAAAACTCAAAATAATACGAGATTGAATACATTCCTCGTTTATAATAAATAGATAGATACCAAATCCCAAGAAGTAAAAACGAGGAATGTATGTAACCATTAGGAAGAACACGAGCGCGTGAGAACAGTACACGTGTCTCATATTTTGGCGTGAAGAAGCTGGTAAAAAAAAAACTGGCTCCAGACACATTCCTTTCGACAGTCGTGTCGTCCGTTTGCTCCGTCACCGTAACGGATTACTAAAAACTACAGTATTCAATTCTATTTCCATATGAGGTAAGTTGATGACGATTCTCATGCTATTTTCCACTCGTTGGATCGCGATCATAATTAAGTAAAACTTTAAATGTTTCGGTTATTTAAAATGCTTGAAATAATCAAATAAAATTTGATACTAATAAATATGACTTCTTCTTTTTTAGTTTAATGTCATTAATCACTTTGTTGTGTCCATTCTATACTATTATTTATTTTATTTATTACACCTAATCATATTTGTTATGCACTATCGTTCAACCTTTAGTATCCTATCATTAGTTGGATTACAAAATAGGACTACTATAATAAGTTAATTTCTTAAAGTACTAAAATGTCTAGAGTCCAGATAGACATTGCAAAGAAAAAAACATGATAATTCATTTTTTCATAGAATAGAAAATAGAAGCCGTGAAACCAAAGATAAGAAAATAAAATTTAAATAGTAACAGAAACAGAAAGTTGAAAGAAAATAAAATAAAGAGGCACGCCAATATGCCAAAGGCGCACAAAGAAATAGAGCGGTGCTCAGCGTGGGCCGACAATTAAGTGGTGGGACCTTTTTTTAAGCTGCGTTCGAGGCTAAACGGGCCACCACGGCCCAGTACTGAATATTATTATTATTTTAAAATTGTATGAATTAATTTGTGGGTGATTCCGTAATTCTTTGATTTCTTTATCGATTTAAGAAAGTTTATGGAGAATATTCGGCGGCCGCACTTTTATGCCAAACCAAATCTCATCTTTAACAAAGTACTGTAGTGGTGAGATCTCGAATATTATATTTTAGCCGATTTAGCTATAAAGGCAATATCTGTATTGCACACTTATTCAATTTTCCTAAATACACTTAATAAGAAGATTACACATATAATGAATAATAAAACCTTTCATTTCATTGATAATGACAAAATTTTGAACCTTTCAACTTATCATTGATAAAATGATATGCATAAATAAAATTAAATGTTAAATTTTGTTTTGTTTTGTTTTGTAACTTAGACTTTGGGCTTTGCTCTAGACCATACATTTTTTTTTTTTTTTGAGAATTATGAGTTTGATGCCTATTGGGTTTATATTTTACATGTCCAGACTGAGTAAAACTCATAATACTCTTGCCCCCGTATAATTTGACAAAAAGGCCCATTTTATGTTTTGTTTTGAGAGCGAGATGGTTCCACTTTGGCATTTGGTTGCTCACTTCACAACTTAATTGTTTCTTGCATATGATGGCTTAAAACTGGTTGTGAAATATTTTGGTTTTGATCAGGATTCTATTTTATTTATTTATAATTATTGATCAGTATTCTAGTAAACACAAGTGTGTGATTTTGAAAATCATCATTTGCTTATTGAAGAACAATGTTCACTAATGAACCCAACACACACATTGATTCTAGGGTGTATTACATGATTTACATCGTAGATATTACATCTGAAGGCCGCAAGAAAAATAAAATGCTATTACATCTGAGATATTGAAGTCTTTAAGATTTCTAGTCGAAGATATTATGCATATATACTTACAAAATTATTCCATGTGAGTAAGTTGAATGCAACACTATACTCATTAGGAACCAACAAAGTTGTGATGTTGATGTTATGTACCACTAAAGTGAAGTTTTTCAGGAGGTTCTAATTCACAATAAACATCAAATACGAGGTCGATGTGGATGCTATAAAAAAGTGTTTTACGTGGACGATTAAGATCACATTGATAATGATGAGAGAAATTTACCAAACACTGAGTTCTGGTATGGTGATATAAAAGATCATTTTCAGCTCATGTAGAAAACATAGCTCATGGGGTTGTTAGCTTTTTTGTAACATTAAGTTTTTTCCAACATCTTCCTCATTTGAGATTTTCTTTTTAATAATTAGAAAATCCATAACACAATTGAGATAATGCGCTCTTCCGTCCCATCTCGCACCAAATCTCACTCTACAATATAGCATCTTTTATGGATCAAACTCGAGTTTTTATAATATGTTAAATTTCATAGTTTCTAACTCGATTAACCTACTATGACTCTGAATTATTAATCTAGTTTTCTTGCTATATGTATGATCTATCAGTCGTATCGGATTCATAGTATCGAAGTTGCAAATAAGAATCTTGTTTTTTTTTCTTTCTTTTCATTTTCTTTGGTTGTACGTAAAGGCGTAGACTCAAAGAGTACAAGTTCAAAATTCAAGATATAGTTAATTACAGAATTCAAGAGCTTGACCAAAAAGAATTGAAAATAGTTAAATGAATTAGTTATAAAATAATGAATAGTTTTTGGGATTCACCTCCCCTTGTTGTTAAGCAAATGTCTAACTTCGTTGGTTATAATTTTAGTAAATCCATTTAAGAATACAAGAAAAATAAAAAAGAGAGTAACACATAGTCAAAGCTCCTCTGTTTTAGCTGTCCTCTGTCTCGTTCTCATCTCTCACATGAACCATAACTTTCTCTAACATCACTCTCCTTTACACAACCCCAAAAATAGACCTCACCTCTCTCGTCTTCTCTATTCTCTCCGCTCCTTAATTTCCAATTCCAACCTTCTCTGTTTTGCCTTGATGGAAAAGATAGCTCCGGAGCTCTTCCTCGTCGCCGGTAACCCGGACTCTTTCGTCGTCGACGACCTCCTCGACTTCTCTAACGACGACGGCGAAGTTGACGACGGCTTAAACACTCTTCCCGATTCTTCAACACTCTCCACCGGCACTCTCACCGACAGTTCCAACTCCTCCTCGCTTTTCACCGACGGCACTGGCTTCTCCGACCTATATATTCCGGTAATTTTCCGTTATTATTTTCTCAAATCCACGCCAATATTTATGAAATAGTAACACTTTTTTCTTCTTCTTCTTCTTCTTATTTAATCAGAATGACGATATAGCAGAATTAGAATGGTTATCAAATTTTGTGGAAGAATCATTCGCAGGAGAAGACCAAGACAAGCTTCACTTATTTTCCGGTTTAAAAAACCCTCAAACCACCGGGTCGACCCTGACCCACTTAATTAAACCCGAACCCGAACTTGATCATCAATTCATCGACATCGATGAATCCAACGTCGCCGTTCCTGCCAAGGCCAGAAGCAAGAGATCACGTTCTGCAGCCTCCACGTGGGCTTCCCGTCTTTTATCCTTAGCCGATTCCGACGAAACCAATCCCAAGAAGAAACAACGAAGAGTGAAAGAACAAGACTTCGCCGGAGATATGGACGTGGATTGCGGAGAAAGCGGAGGAGGACGACGTTGTTTGCACTGCGCGACGGAGAAGACGCCGCAATGGAGGACGGGACCTATGGGTCCGAAGACGCTTTGTAACGCTTGCGGAGTGAGGTACAAATCAGGGAGGCTCGTGCCGGAGTATAGACCGGCGTCGAGTCCGACGTTCGTGATGGCGAGGCACTCGAACTCTCACCGGAAAGTGATGGAGCTCCGGCGACAGAAGGAGATGAGAGACGAGCATTTGCTGAGTCAGCTTAGGTGTGAGAATCTACTGATGGATATCAGATCCAACGGTGAAGATTTCTTAATGCATAATAATACTAACCACGTGGCTCCTGATTTTAGACACTTAATCTAGTTTTCTATTTCCACGTGGATAATTTCGCAATAATTTGTTCGTTTCGTTTAGCTTTATTTTTTTTTTTTTCCTTTTTAACATTTGTTTTTCATTTTCTGCAGACTACTTCTAGTACTATTGATATATTTGATAGCTTTTGTTTTTGCTCTTCGACTTCCCGAAATTTTAATTAGAAAGTTTATAAAATAAGAGAAATATGGTAGAAATAAAGGAGTTAATTAATGATATACATATCAATCTATTTCTGGTTTTTAATACTAGTCACGAAAATAATTGAATCCAACTAGAACCCAAAATAAAAAATTCCAAATAGTTGTTATTTCCCTTTCTCTACTGTTTTTATTTTCATAAAGTGTTAAGCGTGTTATGAATTTGGTTGCAATCGTCGTGTGTGATTAAGAACAATATATTCCATTCAATTTAAAATCAAATTCAAATAAAAAAGTAAAAAACGTTCTTATTCACCCAAAACACTGGGATCCGGAAGCTTAATAATTATTCACAGATGGGTTATTATAATTTATCAAACTTAATTATTCTCTGAATTTTAACTTCTTTCACGTTTTACATTCTGACAATATTCGAGGAAATCTGATGCTGTAATATTAATCTGAAATATATTTAGTATAGTAAAGGGACAAATACAAATTTGCACAGCACAAAAGTCATATAGAAATATTATTTAATTTAAATAAAGGGAAATGGAGCATAGATTGAGGTGCTCGTCACATGCATTCTCATGCAAACCTAACCAGCAAGTGGGCGAATTTATGATGTATAGTGTAGTATTATATAGCTATAATATCAAAATGGTCCTCTTCTTAACCAACATTCAATATTTTATTTTGATAGAGATATATAGGTAAAGGTCCACGGACTGTACTTGTAATGTCTAATTTCTTTTGGTTTAAGCGATCCTTATTATTAGATTTTTCTATGCACAAACAATTCTTATCACTCCATTCAACTTTACACGTTGAAAATTCAGTAATTTACCAAATGGTAGGCTGCCTTGAATTCCTTTTACAAAAGCCTATGCATTCCACTGTAAATGAGATATGTAATACTAAAACTCGTCGAAATTTCTCTCACTGTTTGTTCTTTTGTTTGTTAACTACCATCCAAACATAACTTAGAAACTGATAAACATTGATGATTATTTGGTTTTAAACATTAGATAATGTTGTTTATGTTGGTTTATATCATATCCAAAAAGAAAAGAAAAGAATACGTAAAAGCACACATATATCTAAATATTATGGAGTCATGTGAGTATGTTGCGTATACAGTATGCCATGTGATGCATATAGATATTTATATATAATAATGTGGAATCATAACGGTCCAACGTAGCGAGCTGAACTTTGGGGAAGACTTCGACGTCACTCAAAGAAAGTATCAAAAAGAAATCAATTCCAAAGTCACCCTATATGTTACATAAAAAAAAAGAAAGAATATAAAACTTAAAACATGAGAAGGACGATATAAGCTATATAAACACACATATATACTATATACAAAACGAAATAGACATAAGTAAAAACACTAATAAGAATCATTTCTAACAAAAGCACTGAGACATGTACGTACTAGAAATTGAGGTAGTACGACGGGAAAAAGGTGTCACCGTCACAGTACGTTTCTAGTAATGTCCGGAAGCTTTTTTCAATTACGAGAGAGTCAGAACAACTAGTATTGTTAGATTCTCTTAAAAATCATTACATATCAGTACAGGGAAAATATTAGATCTTTGATCGAAAGAAATTTGCCTATTACAAATAGAGTAGAAAATAAATGATATGACGATTTATTTAAGCTTTTTTAAAGATTAATATTAACGACCAAAATAATATATATACCACGATTATGATTTTTATTAACCTTTTATTTTGTAAAAAAAATACACTGTTAAAATTTTAACTTATTCAAGTTTTTGTGGAAGTCTACTATTGACTGCCGAGGGATCAATATAGCCCAGTGCTATCGGTTAGACCGATCAATCTTGGCACTCATGTATATGAGAATGTTTCCTTTATTAGTTAAAATATTGTTATTTTAACTATGAAATTCTGGTTGTTACTTTGGTTTTGGAAGCCAATACCCTATACTACAGCGGTAAAAACTTGAAAGTGTCAGAATGTAATCGAAATTTACATGAATTCAACTCCAAAAAACCGGTGGAAGAACTACTACAAGCAAATTAACCAACAACAAATCTAACATGTACCTTGAATAATCATTACACAACAACATTGCCTTGCCTGAATTAACCTTAATCCTGGAGAAATCAAAATCCCAGAGGAACTACGCCAAGAAAAAGCTCCTGAATCAGAGTAAAGCCAGCCTACCAGTTATGGAATCAACCAACTCCTTTGGTCCTGCACAAGAAAAGTAATGAACATGTTGAGGAACAACATCTTAGCTAAAACCGAATTTCAAAAAATTATTGTCTCTACCAGGTCCAACTGCAAGAACTGTTCTTGATCCAGCCGCAACCTGTTAAAGGAAGAGTTTTAGTTTCCAGAGAAACTTGTTAGCGTACTACTACCACAGAAAATTCACAAATAATTTTCATTCAAGAGCAGTCTTTTCGTGTTTCAATAGGTCGGATGGTGTTTATGTCTTCTATAGTTCTAACTATTTGATTAGTAGAAACTTTTAGATTTTCTTTTGAATAGGAGGAGCTCTGATTATACTTTCAGCCTCAATAATTGATCAAGCACGACAAACCTCAGTTCTTCCAGCATCAGCTACAACAAAAGTCGGGAGGCCAACGCTCTCAGCAGCCTCTGTGATCTTATTCCTGTGAGCAGAAAAGATAAATGTAGCTTTCAAATTTATTGAAGACAACTTATTAACATTTGTAGTAAAGTAATAATATGTCTTGAAGTGCGTTTTGTTTGTATCCCCCAAGATTTTCACCTGCTTACATTTCTTGCTGGTTTTTGCAAGTGACGACTATCTTTGGCTGCCCATTTTCCTCCCATCGCCGCAGAAGGTATCGGTCACTGAAAGAATTAAGATGAAAACAAAAAAAAACATAAACCCCGGACTGATGCATCATACAAAGCAAACAACTCATTTCAGACGAAATTACCTCTGCATCAACTCTGCATACATGCCGGTGGCAGCATCTGCGAATATTAAAAAGAAAGTCATTTTACTTCCAGTGTTCAAATTTCAAACACATTTCATAAGACACTTACGTGCACACTGTGACGCAATTTTGCCCGTTCTCATCTTCAAGTCTTGCCTAACTACCAGTACCTGTGATCAGAACAAGCTCAAATTAGTTACACAAATGTTCTGATTTTAACTTGTAATCTAAAAATCTGACATCATTGAAAACTCATCACCATCCTTGTATAGATTATGCAAGTCTCTTTTATGAAGCTAAAATTTCAATCATTTGATGGGTTTGGAACATAAATCAGCTTGCATTATCACTAGGTTTTGTTATAAGGATTTAAGTTATAATATTTTACTCCAAACCAATAAAATCTAGGGGCAGAGACAAGAGACTATCGTTACACTAGATGATAGACAAACCATTTTAAGCTCTTGGTCCTTGCCATTGCCTGGTACAGAACTCTGCTTCTGGACCTTGCTGGATAAAAGTCTGCTCCTTTTCACTGGGGAGGTCACTTGCTGTGATAAATCCAATATCATACCTATGATGAATCCTATCACAACCCCTGGTATGAGATTCTCTGCTCTAAAACTCACAGATATCGACTTCTTTTCTTGTCTCTGATCATATTCACCGGAAAAAAAAAAACAATGATACATTTTTAACTGTCCAACAAGAATGCTGGTTTAGTAAGCTACAAGAAAATTTCAGAACATGACCGAAACAACCGAGTAAATAAGCTCGTTTGTTGCAGTCTCAGTAAGATTTTAGAGACAAAAACATGATAAATTCTCGTTTGGGTGGTGAGAACTGAGAGGCAAACATTCAAATTTACACCACAAATCTCTCAATTTTATTTGCCAAATCAACCATAGACATACATATAAGAAACTTGTGCACTATAAAGCCAAACACTTACACTTAAAGCAAAGTACACTATTAAGAAAGAATCAGACTTTGACTCTTTGAGCTTAACTGATCTTACATCAATAACCAAAAGAAGAAAGAGCTCAGAATTTGTAATTTGTTTAGTTTCAAGTTTTCCAATTCACTAGCCAACTGATGCCATTCGGAAGTTTTGATCAAACTAGACTCAATTCCTCAGCCCGAGATAAATTTTGACAAAAAAGAAGCAACAAAACTAAGAACAAATTATCAACAGAAAAGACGGAAAATAAGTCGAAATCAATACCATAGCTTGAGGCTGCGAAGAGTTTCGAGACGAAGGCCACATGATACGCTTCTGGAGATTCTCCAAGGCGACAGAGGAACAAAGCTAAGCCTTTAAAATCGAATGCCCATGAGTATGATGAAGAAGGGAGATAAGAGCAGCCTTAGTAACCGTAAACGTCAGGGTGTTCATATCTCTGATTACAAAACGACGCGTTGTTTGGGGCTTAATGTACATTCTGGAAAAATACATGGTCCAATTAGAAAAGTTTTAACAGTATATAGCTACTAATGTAATTACTATAGAATATCTCTCGAACACACGGTGCGTTTTACTGTCGTCGCTCCTTTTTGTTGGTCTGTTTCCACTTCAGTTCTTCTCCCTCCGGAAAAGCTACAACCCCAATCTAAAACCCTAACGGCCATTTCTACCATCGGAGCTCCGAAAATGCCGGGTATGTCTTCGGAATCTGGCGGTGGAGAATTGGTTCTGTTTTCGACCAAGGAAAAAACTCCGGTGTTGTATCCTCTAAGCTATGGCCTCAAGTCTCCGGTTCACAGGCTCTCCATCTCCTGGGGTTGCGGAAACAACCTACGCGTCACGGTTTTAAGGAATCCAGAGTTACGCGATGATGACGACGGAGAAGTTGGTGGTAAGGTCGTAAACGTTAGGCTTAGCGGCGAGGATGGCGAAATCAGTGACCCACAGTGGCGAAGGATCGCTTATGGATCGGTATCTCCGTTCGCGCTTTTGCAGAGCAGAAGAAACTCAATTTCCAGTTTGTCTAAGATGGATATGAGTTCCTCTCTGTATCAGACTGCGTGGTGAGTATCTTCTTTGTAAATTCCCAGATTTTGCCCATTCAATACTGAAATACTGTTTTGGATTATCTTATGATTAGACTTCTAAAGCGTGTTTGAGCAATTCTGGATTGTCGTAATTTTAATCAGGTGGGAGTACGTAATGGAATACAGCAGAGATATTAAATCTCTCCTTAGTAATACAATATCTTTGCCCGCTCCTTTGATTGAAGACCCGAGATCAGTTATAAAGGTACGTTGGTCTTTCTGGTTCTACAATTGGTTAACTTTACTTGTAAATTTAACTCCTCCGCGAGTGAGGTATAGGTTTGAGTGTGGAGCTTTGTTAATGGATGTTCCTGTTAACATACATATGCAGAATGCTGAGGAACCAACTTCTTTAAAGGCTGCGTGGGAGTTGATGGAATTATTTTATGCAGATAAGACATGTCTGTCTTGGTTGCCAGAACGGCTCGTTGATTGGTTATCTGTAATTAGTTTTTACCTTCGACACTTGAGCTATCTTATTTTTTTAAACTTCTAGTGTTTTCTTACCTACCATTTATAACATGGCAGGAATACGATATACTCCTTTCTAGCTCACATCCAACAATCTACTCAAAGCTCCAGGATTTCCAAAAGGAACTTGTTGGCCTGCAGGTTTGCTCATCTCTAAGAAGTCGATAGTTCTCAGAAAATAAGTGATTGAAGAACCTGACTTTCTTAACGGGGTTATGTGCCATTGCAGGCCATCGAGGATGATCCAAGATACTGGGAAGTGATGGCTTCTGCTTTATCAGTTGGTTGGCTAGAAATAGTGGTTAGTACTTTTTTTTTGGGATTGGGGGTTCTTTGTAATTTGATCTTGAATGTTACAATTTGAGAAATGTTCTGCCCATACTTTTTATTTTCAGGTGAAGTTGTTACACCTACATGGTTCTTATCAACTAGACCAGCTGGGACATCGTGAGGTTAGAATGAAGTTGTTCATGTTTAGGTCCTTTGGGATTTATGTCATATGAAGTGACTAGCTACGTGCTAGTACTTTTGTATATGCACAGATTTCTGATTATTCATAATGTAATACAAATTTAATGAAATAGACAGAAAATGGTTTGGTAGAAGCGGTTGCTGTTCTCATTTCAAAAATGCCACGAATGCGGCCACAACTAGAAGATGGGAAATTTGGTGAATGCTCTGCAGCAAAGCCTGACTTTATGAAGGTATTTTAGAAACATGTATCATTCTAACTCTTTTTATTGTATCTGATTATGTGTCTAGACTCATCTTGCCGTTTTTGCCAGACACGAGAAAGATGGCAGTCTCAGATAACTAAACTAGAGTGCAGTGCCTTCTGGGTTCAATGTGCTCACCATCAGACCCGTGAGGGCTTGAGAAATATGTTGAAGATCATGATAGGAAATGCTGATTGCCTCAGAGCTGCGACATGTAACTGGATGGAGCTTTTTGTTTCACATCTTCTTTATCTCAGGCCATTTACGAAGGTGGATTGCTTTACCTGCTGTTTGTCTATTTAAATTCGAGTCTTGCTATCATTCTAATATTAAACTTGAAAATCAAATTAATACCATTTTGCATTGCAGGGATTAGATGGCATGCATAGCCTAGCCCAGAAGTGTGTTCAGTCAAAGCCAGTTAACACTTCCCATAAGCTTCTAAGACTGCTTATTGGAATTCTTGGAGAAAATACTGAGGTCAGTAGTACATCTTATACCTAGTCAGAGGTGCAACTGTTTCAGCTCTTCGCCACTTTCTAATCCAGCATGGTGTAATTAAATGATGCAGGTTGTTCTGGCAGAGTGTTCCAAAGAATTTGGCTCCTGGTAGGCAGGCGATGTTTGTTTCTGGTTACTAAGTTTATTGAGTACGCTATACTCTTATCTATATGAATCAGGACGAGACTTTTCATGTTTTTGTTAGGATGGTTGCACATGCCATGGAATTATTGACAGCTGGAAGCGAAGAAGGAGAAGTTCTTGTACATGAGGAACAGCGTAAGTTGGGTGGAATTAACATGGAAGAGCTCCATAGACTTGTTTATGCTCAAGTTCTTTCTTCTCATGCTTTGACTTGGCAGGTACCTTTCTTTTATGACTTATCAAGTACCTTCCCTGTAATCAAATCGGCACCTTTCTTATTGCGCTTCTTGTTATATCAAACTCTTCCATATTGTGTTTGAAATTTGCAGATAGCTCCTATTTATCTAGCATCGTGCGAGAAACAGGGATTAGGCTTATTAGAGCTGTTGTTCTACAGGCAGCCTGTTCAAGAGAATCAGATGCTTATTAAGGTTTCATTATTTCAGTTGCATTTGTACATCAATTCTAGTTCTGGTTTGTCGTTTACAATTCTAGGATCTTGTCAGAAGCCTTCACCTGGTACTTATGTTTCTCCTGTTGCAGAGCCTAGAGATTTGCCGTCTCTATGAACTCAGTAATGTCAGTGCTAAACTAATGAAGGTATTGATATATTGAGGCACTATTTTACGCTTGTATTCTCTAATCTCCAAATTGGGCGGAAAAAGGAAAAACAGATTTAATCTGAAGTTATGGTTTTCAGATTTCTGGAGTGCATCATTGGAAACATGGGAGGAAAGGCTCAGGGATTTTCTGGCTCCAGCAAGCTCGGGACGAAAATTGTCTCAGCGTGATTGCTCAACAGCTGTTTGATTCTGTTGGAAAATCATTGTCTGATGAAAGTCTCAAGGTATATATTCTCTAAGACATACTCAAAGCAAATTTCAGTATATAATTTCACTGTGGGTTCTTCTATCTGTGCCCTAGATGACGTTGTTTCATTTCATACATGCAGCAATGGGAAGGCCTAGTCGAGTTGCTGGGTTCGGAATCACAGATCTCTGGTGGTCTCGATTTTCTTCACAAGTAATTTGTCATCTCTTACTCTCTATGAAAATGACTTGTTTTTGTAAAAATCTACCCTACATTATTAATTGATTATTGATGCCATACATTCCAGGTATAGAGATTTCAAGAGATCGCTGAAGGTAGTCCATGATGGAAAAACTATAGATGCAGCTCATGAAGCCGTAGAGAGACTTGTATCGGTGTGTAGTACATCTTTCTTACACATTTTTCTCCACTGAATATTGTGAATTAATGCTATTTGAATTACTGCAGCTAATGAAGAGCCCTTCTACTCCTCAACGCTTCTGGCTTCCTCTTCTGCATGATTCAGTAGATAACCAAATCTTGTTTTCTTTCCTTTTATTTTCCAACTACGAGAATGCACCACTAAAAGAGTATTTGTTTGTGCAGTTGAAGCTGTTGAATTGGCCCGAACGTTCGCTGTTGAATGTAACACAGACCAACCTGATGTTGAACAAATTACAAGAGCTATCAATAGCAAGGTTAAGACCAGGCTTCATAGAATCTGAGTTGTCTGCTCAAGCTGTGGGTTCAGTGAGACTTGCTCTAGCAACAAATCTCGGACGTGCTTTTCTCGAAGAATGTTAGCGCGGGTTGAGGCTAATAAATCCATAGCTCGATATCTATTTGTGTGTATGGGTTTCGTACTACATTTAGTCTGTATTTTTCCATATCAAAATAGACTGATAGCACTCCAGTTTCCATCTTTCACTAGTTTGTAAGCTGATTGCAAAAGTAAAGCAGAAAAGAGAGGTGTTCTGACTGAAAACTGAAAAACAAAATTCGATTATTGTAAGTGGACCGGTTAAAACCGGTTTAGTTAGTCCTTGGAGAAAACGACACAGGCTGTGTCGTTTTAGAAATGTTTGTTATGAAGCTGGTCAATTCTATCTATTCATTCACAGGAGTCGAGAGAGAAATTAGCCATGGCGACCAGAGCTTTGCTCGCCGTTATATATGCGTCTCCGAATCGCTGCTACATCTCTCCGAGCAGGATCAAAATCCAATCTTTAACTTGTTCTTCTTCAAGTCATTATTACCAAAGACAGAGTAGAAAAAACCACAGAATAGCTCGAAGTTACTCGTCTGACTCGGATTCCTCCGTTCTTCAGCCGCCGGATGTGGCCCGTCTTGCTCAGACAGCTCGAATCTCTCTAACTCCGGCGGAGGTACTCGCTTTTTCTCTTTTATCGAATCTACTTTGTCCAGTTGAGTTCCGCTTCTTCGTCCATTGATCCTTTTCTTTTTTAGATAGAGGAATGTGAAACTAAAATTCGTCGAGTCATCGACTGGTAACTAATCTACCTCTTTCTGCACGAAATTGGCTTCCATGTTTATGTCATTGAACCAAAAGAGAAAGAATCAATGTGTTGTTGGATTGCTGAGAAATGCAGGTTTGGGCAGCTTCAACAAGTTGATGTTAACAGTGTGGAGCCAGCTATTAGAGCAGGTTAGAATCATAAACTTTTATCAATTATTACTCAACGTTCTTCTTTTATTTGGTCTACTGTATTTTTGATCTTATAAATTGGTTTCTGAAATCATTGGTAAAACTAGTTTGTAAGTAAGATTTGTTTGTTCTGTTTCAAGTAGAGAGACTCATGTCATGTGATACAGATTGGAGACTGTATAAGTCTTTCTAGTGTCTAGTCTAAGCACATTCTCTGACTAGGCAATATGGTTTTATACTAGTAAGAGGTCTAATTATCAATCTTGATCCGTTTTGGAAATCATGCTTATTTCAATATCTTGATGCCTTTATAAATCTCAAAAAACTTGTAGAAATGGATGGTGGAAATTTGCGAGAGGATGCTCCAGAAACATTTGACAACAGGTTTGATCTTTACACAATTTTCTTCATCTGCAATGATACCGGCTTTAAGATGAAAGCCATCTATTAAACTTAAGAGTTTTGATATTCCTCTAACAGGGACAGTATAAGAGCTTCCATTCCAAGCTTTGAGGACGCATATCTAAAAGTCCCTAAAATACTAAACAAAGAGTGACTTTTTCAGGTACTCTTCTTATCCATAGATGAGCAATCATAGTTTCCTGATTATGATCTAAGACCTGCCCATTGATTTTTTTTTTTTTGGGTGTATGTGTCTTTCATGTGCAGCTTCTTGGAATTGTTTGGCTGAAGAGATTCATTCTCAGATCCGGTTCTTGTTCCAGCATCTCTATGTTTTCTAAAATTGGTTAGCAGAAAACAAAATTGCCTCAAAATTGTTAAGTCTCACGTAGGCTATTATTCTACAACATTTTGTTCACAACTCACCACAACCTTGTGTGCATATGAAACTAAACTCAAACCAATTTTGAATAGTGTCTGTGATGGGCCGTTTTGATCCCAGCCTATTTTGAATCCTTTGCGTTTTTTTAAGCTCGATCCGTTATGAACTCGGACTGACCTATTGCTCTACACCATTCAAATTCATATCATTAGTAATTCCAAATGTCTTTCTTTTGTATTATGTTGCCCCCCGAATAGTTTTTTAAGTATTTGTTGAACACCGAACCAATAAGATTGAATTATAAATGGGCCCTAAGCCCAAAGTCCAAGCACACTTAAAAGTCAGCGAAACGCAGATAGTAATTAATTCCAGATCTGTGAAAAATATTACCACTGGCAATGAGAGCGCGTGCTAATAACTCGCTAAATTTATTTCAATTTCCGTGGTCTATATAGTCAGCCAAATCATCTAATTTTCCAAATATGCAAAAAATCAGCGCGTGAGGAGAATTTCACTGTTACAAACAGTTTGCGTCTTTTCTCTATTACCCCATTGTTTCAATTTTTGTTTTTTCTTTCACAAAATTAAAGTAATGCCAGAGTGATACTACGGGAAATTGCAGCATTTTCTGAGTTTCCTAACTGATCAAAAAAAAAAAAAAAAAAACTTACATTTGAGAGAGAAGAAGAGAAAGCTTGTAGAAATGGAAGGCCTTATTTGAGAAAGAAGTGAATAAAATTGACTCAAGATTGTAAAGTCTCACATAGGCATAGGCTATTATTCTCTACAACATTATAATTCAGTACCACAACCTTGCATATAGGGTGGTTGTGATAGGTCAGGCCGTTTTGAGCTTGGACCAAACTATTGCTCTGCAACATCCGAGTTCATACTTATCTCAAACCATGAGGTTAGTTAGTATAATGTGGACTAATGTATGTAGGAAGAAGGGAGACAACAAGAGTGCACCAACACAATCACCAAACCAGTAGAAGAGAGTATTCGTAGTGAAGAAGACATACAACATTTAAAACCGCAAAATAAACATCAAACTCCGGATCATCTGAGAGGTCCATCAATGTTACCAAAAAGAAAACAAGATGGATCTTGGCCTGGGAATCAAAATATAAGCGTGTGCTTTCCGGATTATTCTTTCCTTTTCCTACTTTCCTAAGAGTTAGCTATATTCACCTGAAAAATCTTTGAATCAGCTTGTGCACAAACCAGAAGACGCCTTTCAAATAAAAACGAGCTCCCTCCACCTTGCTTTGTATTAATTATAGTTTGGTTCGTGTCTCACGACTGCCAGAACAGCTCGGAATCATCGCTGTACAAGGAGTAATCTTGTATCTCGAGGTTTGCAACGTGCCAGTTTACGAGTTGGGATTGCAAGACTTTGCATAGAAACAAAGCGACTGGGAATATCCACCATTCGTTCTCGTCCCTGCAAAAGAAATATAAATAAGTTTTGATGATGCAAGAAGGAATCTGTAGTTTGGTTTGAGCTCAGAGTGAAGTTTGTTTTCTTCTCTCACATGCTAATGTTCCATGGCTGGAGATACGGGATCTTTTTCCCAGATGATGAGCCATGATAGTGAACATATCCACACACAAATGCCACAACCTGCAAAAACCCACCATGCACAAAGGATCTTTAATCAAGTAAGAGGAAGTTGCAGAAACTATAGAAGTCGAATTTTCAGATGTAGCTTTTGCATAAAGAGAGAAATACTTACGACATTGACCAAGGATGTGACATTCCACAATGCATAAACGCGTGTGCGACTAGCAGAGCGCCTTGGTCCGTGGCTAAACAAAGCGCTGACCCCAGCAGGGAATGGAAAAATGATGCTGAGAGGTAAAATAAACATAGCGAGAAAGACTTCCAGCAATGATATCGAGTAGAGTTGGAGTAGTGTGAGTAACGTTAGAGTTAAATCTCCTAGGAGTAGCACCGAGATAACCAAACCGACCAGATCCTGTTAACACCGCGGAAAATTACAGATTTCAAAACCCTCAATAGTAAAGGAAAATTACAGATTTCAAAGTCTCAGGGAGACTTTACCTGATGACCAACAGGTTTTGTGTTATGAATCAAGAAGGAGATGAGGGAAAGGACATCTTTTTCTTCTTTAAGAAATTGTAAGCTTCCAATGTCTATGATTTCTCCACACTCTTGATGCCTCACGTGGTTGATTTCGCTTCTTAGAGGTTGAAAATTCTCCCTGAAATCACCAGAGTGATTTTCAATTTGTGTCCCCCTGCATATTCAAAACTCAATGAACGTCTGGATGCTGCATATTCAAATAAACAACAGAGAGAATCAAAGTGACATTTCTTACCATGGATGCTGCTGTTCTGTTTCATCATCACTTCTTGTTGATGCGACTTCATCTGCAATGGTGTGAACAAGGATTCCATACTGGCAAGACGACGAAGACAATGCCTGAAACCTAGCTAGGTCAACACGTACACCATGTCTTTTCAAAGCAGGGTTTCCATGAGTTTCAATCCATCTCATAACAGAGCGAAACGTGGACCTCAGTTTCCCTTGCTGAACCAGACGTAGCTGAGCGTTCAGACCAGCGACAAAGCGGTACCAAGTGGTTGGTGGGACCAACTATAAAAGGGGATAAATTCATTACGTTCTTGCAGTCATAGGCAATAAACTATACATGTGAAGCAGTAAAATACCACGCCTCATTAATCAGTCTATATGAAACAAAAAACAGACCTGGCTCAGAAGACTGGTCAGAATATCGTCACTTTGGAGTGAGTAATAGGCCATGTAACTTCCGTCGCCTCCAAATATTAAAGGCATTGGAAGTCTTTGATGAACCTGAGGAGGAAGATCGCTTCTCTTTTCATCGCCACCAAGGAAGAAATCTAGATGAGCTAACATCAAATCAGGAGTAGCAGCTACCTGCACAGCACAAATTCTCATGATTCATATACTACAATCCTTTTTCTTGCCATCTGTAAACAATGAAATGGAGCCTTGTTTTCAAGAACACAAGCACCAACGTCTTGACTAAGATCCTATTAGAACTATGATGACTGCTCCACCAATTCTCACAAACTATGATTGGCCTTTTGTCTTTCTTGCTAAATATTTACAATGTTCTAAAGGTAGTCAGTTGAGAGCATAACTCAATAGATGAATATGTACCTTTAGCCCTTCATATAATGCCCTTGAACGACACGAGCGTAGACAAGAATGGTCATATTCTGATCTAACAAAGTCACGGAGTTTCTGAAATTTCAGCCTCCGGCGTGATTGCTGCCATGACCATGCAAGAGGATAGACTAGAACTGAAAGCATAATGTAAATCGCACCCTCCCACCACTGATATGCAGCTATAACATTGACTTCATCAACAAACCCATTAAACGCAGCCTCGTACCTAGAGAAAATTCAGGAGAGGCCTAAGTATTTCAAAAACTACGTTCAGAACATTTTATCACCAAAACAATCAACAGCTAATAACTTACACAATCTCTTTTATTTCCTCTGGGGGTGTATGAGAAAGATGCCAAGGTTCACTGAAAGTATTAGGACCTAAGAAATAGATCCTATGCATGTGGCCCTGTGACTCCTCCACTCTGCTCGTCTCCATCACCTGATACGATTAAACACAAAATTAATATTACAACAAAGACATCAACTATAAAAGGAGCACCTTAACAATTGTTTATAATCTACTGAAACAAGAGCGCAAACACAGGATAATAATTATGCATCGCAATCTATTTCAAAATTTCTCCTTCTTTCTTGTGAGTTCCGACGAGATATTTCAGATGTATCTGTTATTAGGACGACCATCTAATAGCAACAACAAAAAAATCTGGCGCTATTGTTATGTTTCCATTCACATGTTATCTTATCTCCCTTCAAAAACTTTCATCCAGACTCCGATAAAAGATAAAGACTAAGCAAACCTCATTCAACGACTCGAGGAATGGAAATGAGTGATCAATCTGAGAGCCATGCTGGGTCGGGGCAGACCCATGCAATTCGTCACCGCTCACAAATTTCATTCTGGCGACGCTGAAAACAAGTGCTAGTAGGAGGAGCACAACTACTAAAAGAACACCAAACAGCCAGGGTCCACCAAATGTGTATATTAACTCTTCAAGCGTAGTATAACAGTGTGGCATGTGGTATCTATCCGAAATGCATTTATATGGACAAGGCGTTTCTGCAACACCACCTGTCAAGAAACAAGTAAAACATAACAATAATTGTGTATCAGACACACTAAGGATAATATAAACAAAGACAGGGGAACACATTACAGCAAAAAATCATTATCCCTCAATCAGTGTTCCAAATAATTACCTCGAACAGTGACATATACAGCACGATGGGGAATATCATTAGCCGGACAAAGATGACAAAGAGCTTTATCAGATCCAGTAACGTTCTTATAAGTGCCAGATGGACATTCCTGTAGAATATTTAAATATGTAGATAGTTGAAGCATGTTTTCGTTTTTAAAAATTTTGGTCGACAATTAAAGCGTGTTAAACCAATGAAGTTGGAGAGCCATTGCTCGCAAGAAGGATGAACTACATTAATGTAATAGATATTGAAGTATCAATCTATCAACAAATAATCAAAAAGGACACTAAATACCTCTGGCCTAAGCAGGTCTGACATTATGTGGTTAATATACTTGCTATTGTTTGGTTAAAGAAAGAGATTGTAACATCACCTGAGACCATTTGAATAAAACCTAGTAGAGAGAGGAAAACTAGAACCCTAATCCATCCAAACATGTTTTAATGCAGAGAAACAATAACACATAAAGAAGTTTATCAGTACCTCGCAAAATAAACCATAGAGCCCTTCTGGACAAGCTTTGCCAGTCAAAGTTCCATTCCCTCCAATATTATCTTCAATGATACCCATCCCTCCTCTGTAAATCATTATTGAAATCACAGATTATATTCTAGAAACACATTAAGAAAAGAATCTAGAGTGCTTATATAACTAAGAAAGAATTGTGTTTCTCCAAAATAGAAATCGCAAATATGTTATCATAATATAATATAAAAGGTCGTTAAGTATGAACTTCTTATAACAAACCTTACATAAACTCTTCCCTTAACTATGGCAACGGGATGATAGACATCACCAGTGGGAATGTCTGACCAATGAAAATGAATCCTTCCACCACTTCCTCCTCCACCTCCCTTCAGGCTACCATTTCCTCCAATACTAGAGAGAATCGCAGACCTCCCTATCTCAAGTGTGCGCAAGAATAAAAGTACGGTTCCACCTGAACCACCACCAGGTCCTAGACTTGAATTACTTAGGCCTTTCAGCGTCTTCCTGGGACTTTCGCCATCAGTTGTTATTGAGCCTTCCAGTGACAAGCTTGAAAGTGGGTGCTCAAGTGAACCAAGCACTTCACAAATTGGTAGAAAACAAATTATTAGGAAGAGTTATATTTGAGAGACAGTCAGTATGTTGCAGGAAACAGGTCAAAGTGAACTAATCACTACACAAGTTTGTAGAAAAAAATATTATTCTAAAGAGATAAATTTCAGAAACAGTTGGTATATTGGTAGGAAACAGGTCGAAGTTAAACCAGTCACTTCTGTACAGAGATAGTGAAAAGATGCTGAAACCAGATTAGAAATAGTAAGCTTTACATGAGGTCAATAAATTACTTCAGTTTTCTCTTTTTAGAGTTCAAAATTAATCATGTTAGAACGAGGATTAAGTTGATACTATCTGAAATTTAAAACTTACCAATGATTCCTCCCCCAGCAACTGAATCCGTTGACTCTTCATTTCCACTTCCGCTGCCAAGTTCACATGGTAGGTCTGCATTTCCATAAGACTCGCCACCCTCAATGCAAGTATGATTGTAACATCCGCTTCCGCCTTTACCACCATGTCCACCACCACTCCCAATACCGCTTCTCAGAAACCTACCTGTCCCAACTCCACCTTTGCAGCCTGTGTGCATATTTAAATCTCTCAAAACTGGTTCACATTACATGTATGAAGGACAAAAAGTGAACACAAATCAGGAGAATCATCTTAAAAGAGTATGTGGCTTACCCATCCCGTCCGCGGATATTGTTCCAGAAGAGCGGACAAGTACCGTTCTTGCCAGATGGAATTGGATTACAGATCCTTTAATGAGACCTTCAACAGTAATATCCTCAACTCGGCAGATCTGCAACAGAGACCAGTTAGAACATGTAAAAACCTTCTTCGTAATGTTTTGTTTCCGCAAACAAGCACCTGAAGAGTGAATGGAAGGGATGAATTGACATTGCAATCCTCCGGTGGGTGGAGTAGTTCAACAGGGCAATCTTGGCGTTGACAGTAAAGCTTTGGAGTACTTTGAAATAAACCAACCATAAAGATTTTAGAGGTTCAATACAACAAAACAAAATAATAAAAGGAAAAATACTTTTGTGGAAGGATCGCTCGAACCTTCAGAACTTACAGGCCACCAGTTGATGCATTCTGCAAAGGACCACGCAAAACCGCTCCGGCTCCAACCTTCCCGAATCAAAGAAATAACTGTTAGCCAAGAATACTTTTTATCTTCCTACTGGTTCTCACCTATGTCTGAACTCACATATACTGATATAGAAAAGAGCTACATTTTTTCCTTCTTAAAGATAGTGAGGAAATCAAAATAGTTAATCCGACATAAATGATAATTTTAGCCCTGAACCGATTCACACAAAGTAGAACCACAACTTTCAGAACCTACACATCTCAGCCCACAGAAGGTAAAAAAAAGTCCCAAAAGCATGATATAGTTTCTTTTCCTTACCTGGATGCTATAAAATAGAGACAAAATCAGACGCTGTGCTTCAATTGTATCTCCTGTGCCTGTTAGATTCAACAGGCCCTGCCCATGTACTCCGAGGTTTCCATTGGATTGTATCACAGATGACTCCTAAATAAAAGTAAAGAGCATAGAATTGTACTTCAAAGTTGTCTATAATTCCACAGCACGACGAAGAACAAGTTACAGTATATTGATTAGGATACCTTGAGCACCAACAGATTACTAATTTCAAGCATTGAAGTTCCCAATATTGTCACACCACCGCCATCTATAAACATTCTTGACTTCAACATCAAGAACACCTTGACTGTCATACGTAAAGCCCCGTAAACCTGATACATAGCACAGAGGTTAACATAGTATGCAGAAGGAAGAAAAAATATACCTTTTCAAAATTAATCGAATACCTTGATTGCAGAATTACTCATCAAGAGTTCCTCAGCAAATAATTCAAATTCAGAGGAAGCATAACGTGGAAGACCAAAGTTCAACTCTCCACCATTTGACAAACTTATCAATCCTTGAACCTACACAACCGGGAAAATGAATAACTTGTTCACACTGATTACACTTGGCTTCAGTGGCCAAAAGATGATGCTTACAGTATCAAGAACCTATATTTACTTTCACAAACCTGAACACGGCTCCAACGCAAGGGAACAGCAACCTTTGCCATATTCCGGATATACAAATTAGTGAAAAGGCGGTGGTTAGGGAACTCCAGGAGAAGAGTGTCTGTATATGTTGTCTTATTGTGGTTGTCAATGGTTAAGCTCTCTGAAATAACATCATACAGAGTCCCAGCAGCTCCAGCATTTTCTGGACAACCAAAACTACGACCTCCTACAAAGAGTAAATTCGAATTGAACTGTCACAACCACAAATACTTAAACAAAAAAGGGAACTATCAAGATGAGTTGTTATCATCACAATATCTAATCAATTGAAAGCACAAATTTAGGGAATGATTGAAAGAACAAACTGGAGCTAACCATTGAAAAAGATTTTTGGATCAGAATGGCGGCTGTATATATCGACGGATACCCGTCCACCACCTCCACCAGCATACCCATCACCTCCAGATGCACTTAAACGACCATTTCCTGCCCTGTAGCATTAACCAACACAGTAGTTTCAGATATCTAATATTGAACCAAAGTTCAAACCCATTTTTGTGTCTTGGTAAAGCAAATTGTACTTCAAAAAGGCAAGATGCTAAATGCAATAATTAAGGATATCATTCATGGGCCACAACTCAAAGGAATTACAAAACTTAATTTCCTAGACAACCTAAGACCTTTCCATTATTAATTGACCAACAACCATCATCAAATATGGAACAAGAAGAGAAGAGTCAACACTTATTTTATTTCCAAACTTCAGAACACCAATGCAAAGCCTTAAGATATACCAAAACTCACTCACATAAAAGAAGGCAACCATTAGATGATTTAATTAAAGAGAAGAAAAGAAAGAGTGAAAATGACAAAAAGAGAAAGAAAAAAATATTTCGTTACATTTTATGAGCCATTACGAAGATGCTGCCGCCGGACCCACCACCACCTTTAACACCACCACTGGCCCCATCAGCTAAAACGCTGCCGTTTAAACTAATATACCCTAATATCTCTATCGCCACCGTTCCGCCGCCACCTCCACCGTAATCAACCTCATTACTCGTCGAACCACCTCTACTGCCATAAATCTCCGGCTTCTCCAAAGACGACCAACCATAAACATCACCACCGAACACATCTTCCGGAATCTTCGTAGTAGTATCCGACAAACAACATGCACCTCTTCCACCGTATCCACCACCGGCACCTTCCACTCCCTCCGGCGTACCGCTAGTATCCGGCGGAGGTTCTCCAGCCAATCCAGTGGTATCAACGGCCGAGCTTAGCCCAAATTCAGCGTTTTCCGCCGCGAGACGGAAAGTCCCGGCGATAACCGAAGAATTCTCAGCCAATGAGAAATTGCCGGAGATATTGACACTAATCGAACATCCCGGAAACTGGCAAACCAATCTAACACCAGGCAAAACGTGGAGATTACCTTTACCGGTGATGTTTAGGTCACGTGTGAGATTCAAATCAGCGACGAGCTTACACGTGGAATCTAAAGAGCCAACACCTCCTAGGTCATCTACACATGAAACCGACGAATCATCATCATCCGGGGAAGGCTCCGGCGCCGGAGAAGGTGACAGTGGTTCGAATCTAATCGCAGTCTCATCCCACGAATTGATTAATTTCGGATTTGCAGATACGAGGATGACGAACGCGAAACAGAGACAGAATCTCACCATTGGAATCGAAATCGAAATCATCTAGAGATGAGAATCCATGGTTACACAAAACAACGAAGACATTGGATTCGAAGAACAAAGAGGCTAAACAACAATATAACCGTTGCGTCTGTACGAGAATTCAAAATTAGAAGAAAAAAAACAGATTGAAGAAACAGAGATTACACGAAGAAACAGAACAGAGCTTTGAAAACAGAGCTCTGTGTGTAAAAAGACAGAGAGAAGAGAAAAAAAAAGATAAGTTTGGTCTTGTAGAGAGAGAGAGATGAGCAAAGAAGAGGTTGAAGGAAGGAAGCGAGAGGCGCGCTTTAGTTTGGTAAATGCTGAAGAAATTTTTTTAGAAAGGCTTTCGCGTTACACGTGAGACTTTTTTTTTTTGTCTACCAATTAGTTTTTGACACGTGCTAGTTTAATACCACCAAACTGATATTTATTTAGGCTTTGTTTTTAGTCTTTAAACTTTACTTTAATTGTTGTGATTAAGAGATCTTCTCTTTAATTTTGTTGAAACCTTCACTTGAACGAAAAACAAAAGGGGAAATGCTAATAAAATATCTTCTATCCAATTTTTACCAAATGAATCTCTATTTTTGTAAGAACTGTCATCACAACTCTTTCTTTAATTAAAAATTAGCTATATTTTAATTAACTCATTTTGACAAATTAATTTAGGGATTCAAAAAGGATATTTAGGGTTTTGGAACTAGAGGAAGAGATCAGGTTTTGGAAATGTAGGACTTATCTTATGAAATTCTATTTTATTATGATTTTTTTTTTTAGTTCAATCTTGGTTAACATGTTTCAATTCTAAATTGGTTTTTGTTTATGAGTTTAAGTTTTTGGTAATTTACAGAGACATTAACTTTTGTTTTTATAGTTACTTATCATCTAGATTGTCTTTTATGGATTTTTTTTTTTTGTCCTTTCCTTATCAATTTTGTTTTCTTTAGAGGTCCTAAGTGGTCTCTTAGAGAAGGATGGTTTGATCTTGATGTATCTGGCCATTTTCCATAAATCCATATTCACTTAACGGTTTCGATATATTTTTATAGCATCTCCTCAACTTCATTGTGGTGAAACTAATTTGAGATTAATCTTCTCGACATGTGATTTTTTGCTAACGTGAGCATCTCTCCAATATGTGAGACAGATCCAAAACAGAAGAGTTTTTCATTATTATTTTTCTGTTAAAGATGAGTTTATCAAGAATACTTATACGAGCTTCACGTCCCCAATTAACTCAATCGCGATTTTGAAGATCCTAAACCTTTGTCCCACATTCAGTTTCCAATCATCACATCTCCCAAATGTAAACCTCTCACGGACTTTAAGAGTTTCTCCAATATTTCCAACGTTCGAGCTCGTTTTCGTGTTGCCCACATTATGATTGCAAAACGACATGCAACTTTCAGTAGTTTCGTTTTTAAGTTCACCCAAAATCATGCAGGATTACATTATCAGTTATCACAGTAAAACAATGTTAACGTTGGAATGTAATTGTATGTTTTGTAACTTCATATATGTATCAAAATAAATCTTGCAAAATTTGGAAATCTGATATATATACCACTAAAACCTTCACGAGACAACGAAAATTCTTCACTTTAATTTGTTAAACAAAAATATTTAAAAGTATCCACATGCTGTTGACCGTAGAAAATACTGGGCGACAGTTTCACTTAAATTCATATTCACAACTCACAAGTCAAAGATTTTGATTGGAGTCACGTATCATATACTTCGTAGGAGTTATTTATCTTTTAAGTTATATGCGAACATAAGACGAAGAAAAAAAACTATTTTAGTACATATAAATATCAAAGTAATCACATGAAGTTTTTTGCGAAAGTGATAGTTTAACGGCTAATCATACAGGGGCCAAAGAGTACTCAATTTTATGATTATTTATTGAGTTCTGACTATTTTATGTGTTGGAGAATGAAGACAGTACTTGTCACGTTTAATGATAAAATACTGATTACAAAACAAAAAAGGATAATGGCGACAATAATGCAGAAGAAATGACGGAATTCAAAAGAAATAAATTGGGGATTGATTGGGGATGAAGCTACGTAGATGTACGTGTGGCTTTCTCTCAGTGTCGCGAAACCGACATGAAGCCAAATGGCAAGACACTAGATTGACTTTTGTACAACGTGTTTGGCTGTTGATGAGGATTCCTCTAATCCAGAGGTTGCGTGTTGGTGCGTTCCCACTACACCCACACGAGCTTTTACATTTTTTCTTTATGTTCTTTTTTTGGTTTTGTGCCATTTTGTGTCAACAATAGCGAACAAAGCGTAGCATTGGAGAAACCTTTTTCTATAAATAATTGTTTTCTTTAACATGTGTTTTCTTCTATCGTTAAAGAAGTTGATCTTTTTCCGTTGGTTTTTGCATTTTTTTGCCTATCTTGGTAGTTGGACTTAAGAGCAAATATTGGTTAATCATGGTTTGAATTCTTGATTGTGACTTACTAGGCTTGTAGTTTGCTAATGGTGTTTTTTTTAAAAAAAAATGTTGAGTCTAGTGCTATGATTTTGCTTTGAGAAATTAAGTTTAAATCCTAAGGTGTTTTATTTTAACCACTCAAAATCCTTAAGATTATTAAAAAACCTAAGAAATATCAAATGATACCAAATAGAAAACTTACAGGACATAAAACAACTAGATGTAAATAACTTGGGCTCAATTGCTTTCAAATTGGGCTTTTTCATATGTGTGCTTTTGGACTAAAAGACTCATAGGTCAAAAAAATTAAACGGGCTGAGACCAAATATTTGGTTTATAACGAAATATGAGTTTTTTGGGGGGCCATTCTGATAAATAATAAGAAGAAGAAGAATCGCGTCTGCAAAGCTTTAGTGCTTCCTAGAGCAAAGGAGAAAAAAAATGGTGAACTATGTGCTCAAAATCACCGCTGATCTCGAGAATCTCACTAATCTCCAGCCTTCCGGTGGCTGCGACGATTCCAACTTCCCTTACCTCTTCAAGGTTACCCGTTACCCTCCCTTTTCGCACCAGTTTTATGCTTTGGTTCCTCTCTTTTGATTTCCTTGGTTTCGTTTTAGCTGGGTACGATTGATTGGATTCCTTAGCTAGGCTCATGTTGAGAAATAAGTGACTTCCATGGATCTGAGGCTCATTAAAGCTTCTTAGGGTCTTCATTTCGCCTTGCGAATTAGAATTCTATGGAATTGAGTCTGACAGAATGGTATTATTAAGTGACTATCTAGGGTTGTGAGAAACAAAAACTCTTAGGGCTTATGTTTCTGCAAGTGTTCAAGATCAAATGTATTACTGCTCCTGCTTATTCTTGCTTGTTGTGTATGCGATTAAAAGTCGTTTAGTATTCTCCCTTCACATATATCAGTACGAAATATTAACAGAAATGTTTTTTCTTGCTATTAGTTGAAATGTGAAAGATGTGGAGAGGTGACTCCGAAAGAAACATGTGTGACTTTGAATGAGACTTTTACTCCTCCGGGAGGTAGGGGTACTTGTCATCTTGTTCAGAAGGTAATTTGTTCATCCTTACTCTTTAATATTGTATGTTTGAGAACACTCCTTGTGCTTTTGGGTTGAGTTCAGAAAAGATGTTAATGTCAAAATTCCAGAAAGCAAATATTGGCTCTGATTTGGTAGCAAAATTTCATAGTTTGCCAAGGAGTAGAGCTGTGTCGTAGCATTTGCATATTGAGTTCTATCTTCATTCTCCATTCTTAGCATATTGAATCTCATGATCTTTGGCATTAATTTTGATGGTTTGTCTCCATGAGTTCTTCTAGTGTAAGTTCTGTGGAAGGGAAGGGAATGTGACTATGATTCCGGGCAAAGGTCGACCTTTAACTCTGGAAGATTCTGAGGCTGGAGAACATGCCCCTCTTATGGTGTTTGACTGTCGTGGCTATGAACCCATTGATTTCGGATTTGGTGGATATTGGAAAGCTCAAGCTGTAAGTTTTAACAGTTGCACTTAGCTTTTCTGGTTAACTCATAGCTTCGTTTCCACTACTATTTGATGCTCAATACTACTTTAAGCTGTCGTGAATTGAGTTCTTTTGACCTTAACAGGAATCTGGAACCAAATTTGATGAGATTGATTTGTCGAGCGGGGAGGAATTCACAGAGTACGATGAGAAGGGAGAATGCCCAGTAATGATATCGAATTTCCGTGCAAGCTTCAGCGTCACCAAGTGAAGTTGGTCTCTGTTGTCTATTTTCTGATTCCCTACACACTTGGTGTATGTAAAAACCATGGGGATTATCATTTCTCAAGTTCTAATAAAATTCTCTTTTTACTATTTTCTTCTGCTGTTTCTGCTACAAAAAGTAAACCATCCATGAGATTGACAACTCCCAAGTTTACATCATAATATACAAACCTTCTATACATTCAACTTTAGTTCTACAAGCTTCTGTACATGGCAAATACATAATTTGAAATTACACACTGACGACGGAAATGATACTGAGATATACAGAGAGAATACTGATTTAATCATAACAAATCGAAATAGGAATATTTGGGGATTGGTGGTATAAACAAATGCGAAGACGGTTTAGGGTTTCTATGCACTGAATCCACGGTTAAGCGAGCTCCAAGGACCAGTTGGCAGTGTGGTACAAGCCTGTGAAGCTGCCTCCTCCATTTGCTCCATTTGAATCCCTGCATTGCAGATGTTTGCAAAAGACCTCATGTGCTTGATACCGTACTGAGACAGCGATCCACAGTGCCTCTCGAAAGCTCTCACCTGAACATACAATGAAGGTTATGCAGTTCTTCTCTATATGAAACATCAGTCAATGAGTTCATAATCTGAAACGTCCTAAAAGGATAAGAGTAAATAGAGTCCTGCGTCACAATCAGCCCCCTGCGTCCTAATAATAGAGTGCTGGGCTCCACAATCTATCTGAGATTTTTTTCCATCTTCCATTACGATGATTGATGTTATCCCATGAGGACATGACTATACCAATACGTTTTTCAATACTAACCACAAGGGCTGATGATAAGATTGACACAACAAAGTCTTAAGGGGCAAGTGGCCTATTTATTTACCTGATTTTTAAGGCAGTTCCAGTCATCGACTAGAGGTTGCCCAGCAGACCGTACTTTGTTTAGCACTTCAGGACCTCTCGAAATGCCAAACAAGATTTTTCCGACGAGTATCACGCTATTGTCAATATGAAGTCTGTGAGACATGGCTTCAAGTACTTGCTTCTGAGCTTCTGTTTTTCTTGCTGAACCTTCTGGTGCTTTTCGGTACTTCATGAAAACAATAACATGCAAACGAAATTGTATTTAGCAATCCAAGAAGCTATTAAGTATCCAAAAGATGCAAACAAGAAAGGAAAATAACCTTTTCCCAAAAATGAACAAGATCTGCATCACGCTGGTTTGTAACTCTTGAAGGTGGCTTTAGTGAATTCGCATCCGCAAAGGTAAAATTGTCATTGGCAGGGTTTGTTCCCATATAAAGATCGAGATTATCCTTGCTAATTCCTACATCGCCATATTGCATGACATGAGAACCATAAGAGTACCCAACAGGTGCAGTCCTCCTTTTCACCTGAAAACACAAAGACACACTTTATGATGCACATCTTTGCTAACAATCTAATTTACAGTTGAAAAAGTTTTAGCTCCATCATTACAGGCAAACCACAAAAACTAGAAACTTACAAGTTCATATTGCTGGTGCAGAGTCTCAGTCTGTAAATTGTGCATACCACTGTTGCATTTTAAACAAATCAGAATCAATATAAGGGACATCCATAGAGATTCATAAACATGAGAAACAGAACACTGCAACTCTTATTGGCGTATCTGGATTCTTTAGCTTACCTATCTTCCATCCAAGCAACACTGTACAAGTCACCTAAACAAGTTTCATACTCCGGTGGAGGACTGGGTTCCTCTCCAGGGCAATAGGTACCCCAACTGCTTTCTTCGGCGTTTGATGCAGTTGTGGCATAGATGTTCAAACCCTCAGGAAGAAGCCCTTCAAAGATACTTCCAGATTCGCAAGCTTCGAGATAAAACACCTGCAGGTTTGCCTTTTAGTATTACTCATAGGCAGCACCAACAACAAAAGTATTTCAGAGGAACCTTCACGATTTATACCAAGCTTTTATATGTTCCTAAAGCATGTTTCTTCTTCAAGACATCATTGAGATCATTTGCATATAGGTAAGGAGAAGTTGGCATCCCTGCAAATAAAAGACAGAATCATCAAAAAATGTTGGTCCAAAACCATTCAATTTCTGTGTGTATAACGGAACTCACCAAGAACTCCAGGACCACCATGGTCACTGTAGAATATGAAGATATGATCATTAGGACCACTATCCACAACCTTCCCACTTCCCCCTTTAACAGCAGTTTTGTCTCCAAGGATCACAGCAAATAGATTATCAACATTGACATCATCTCCAGTATAATCCTGCCATACGAAGAATAATCCCAACCAAATGAGTAAACACATATTGAGAGAATCAATCAAAAACGTAAGAAAGCAAAAGACCTTGGGAACTCCTTGATAGACATCTTTTCCATGAGGGCTGTTGATAATGGTTCCAGGCCTTGGATTCTCGTAATTGTTAGCAATATCATCATACATGAATACCACAATATTCTCCTCTTTCAATCCACCTTTCCTCAGAAGTTGATAGGCATGGCATATATCAGCCTAAAAAGTTAACAAACTCATTAGTATCTAATACAAAAACTCTACTACTATCCTTAGTTCATCAGATGCCAAACGTATCTAAACTCTACATGAAAAATTCAAAATATGAGTAGATTCAGCTGATCCTATCAAACTACACCGCAACTTTAGTATATAGAATCACACCAAAACACCACATAGCAGCAATCGGAGGCAAATTCAAAATTTCCGATTAGAGAAAAAGAGTCAAATAAACAGAGACTAGTCGTAACAGTACCTGATGCCTGTAATTCCAATATCCGCTAGATCCGGCGACTAGAACAGCCCACCTAGTACCGGAGTTAGAATCGTCGTCGTTTTCAGCAGGACGGAAGAAGCGAGAAGCCTGCGAAGGGAGTTTGATAACATCATCAGGACCGCTTCTCGCGGCGGAGACGGCAACCAGCGAGACTAAGAGAACAAAGAGGACGACGCCGACGGAGACACGTGTCATCGTTGTGGCCATTAGCCGGCGAGTGATGATGATAGGAATCTTTTTAATCGCCGGGCTATCAAATAAAATTGAATCTTTTTATCTGATTGGAGAGAACAGACACGTTGTTTATATAATGAACACGCAAAAGCTAGAATTGGATATTTACTTGTTTAGTTTTATAAATGGATATATTTGCACATTTAGACATTTCTTTGGAAATTTGGACAAAAGAAACCGAAAAGGACATATTTTGAAAATTCAGTTGCGTGATGTTGCTTCCTTCTTAAACATTGGTTCGTGAGTTATGGAGTATTATAAAGGAATTTGTCAAAAAAATGGACACATTATTGAATTCTTTCATTTGTTTCACAAATCCCATGAGTAAAAAAGACGAGTCTTTGAAAAGAAAAAAAAGAAAGAACATGAGAGAATCATGCCAAAGGAGAAAAATAAGCACTATTTCTTGTGATCATGTCAAGTGTGTTTAAGTTTGAACTTTGAACAATAAAAAGATGATTTAGTTTTGAAACTAAATTAATCTATAATGAAGTTTTTGGATTGACTATTTCTGTTTGGTTTAGATGGGATCAATTTGTTTTCGGACTAAATTCACTACTAAAAATAAAAAATATAGGAGCCTAATTTATTCCAAATTTTAGATAAATCCGAAAACTGAATATACTCTCTTAGTCAGAGATGGAATGCCAAAATTTGTGGGGGCAACAATATAGAATCTTTTTCTTTCACTCTATAGCAAACTTACAAAAATAATTATTTGTTTTGGATATTTCGGCAAATATCTATTTTTGTTTCTTTTTCTGCCTCTTGTTTTCTTCCACCATCTTAACTCTGATAAGCAATCAAACTCAAATAGATGCGTCATTAAATAATTTGGTTATAAACTATTGATCAAAATTATATCTTTTAACAACAACAAAAAAACATATTGATCAAAATCGATATTATTTCGTTATATGTTACTATTGTTTAACAAAAAAAAAATGTTATTATCAAATTTCTATAGCAATTACATAATCAATTTGAACTAGTCCAAACCAGTCCACACGACGTGTGTCCAAAATGTCATAATTCATTGTTGCTTTTATTCAACGACACACACCATTCCTAATTATAATCTATTGTTCTTCTTTTTCTTTTTTTTTCTTTCTAAATAATCACACGACTTAAGAATTAAGATACAACGGTATATATAGATTATATATATACAGTCACAATCACTTATAGGCAAAACACAAAAGTCTTGTGTGAGCTGTCGTGTCATGATTCTTTGATTAGAGCAAGTGGGTTTTGTTCATATTTGTGGCTGTGGATTATGCTTCTTGTTGAGAGAGAGACACACGACAGAGATATCGTCAATCTTAACCGTTGGAAATTTCTGGATCCACGCATTAGTCGCCGCCTCTGCCACCTCGTTGGCCGCTCCTGCCTCACTTGCTGACTTCATCACCACCGTTGCCACTTCCTCGTTACTAAGTACATCCCACACCTTTATACAAGAAACAAAAGAAAATCATTATTTAAGTGGGTCATTCAACTAAAACGAATTATTTTAAATGTGGGCTTTACTTTGGATTTGGTCGTATTATTTGGGCCCAGGTTGATTAATAAAAAGCCTTAAATGGGTGGGCCACAATTGAACATGGATTTTGGTTCGGTTTTAAATCAATAGTAACCAAAATACAAAAACATAGTCTCTCATATAAAATTAAAGTGTGGTGTGGCAGGTTTTTAGTTTATACTTAATAGGTTTAGATTTACGTACCCCGTCTGAAGCAAGGAGTAGAAATTGGTCGCTGGAAGTGATTTGATGCGTAGAGACTTGCGGAGTCGCAATGACACCGTAGCTTTTAAGGAGGAAATCACCAAAAGCCCGCGACATGGCTAGGCCTGGTCGGTTTTCGGTTGGAAGCCAAACTCTCAGAATGTGAGGTTCCGACTCCAAAGCTAACACCCTTCCGTTTCTTTTCCTTATTCTCTCCGCTTCGCCTACAAAATTAATTAACCCAAAAATGCTTAACCATAATGAAACCGGTACGTATCATTGTTTACAACATCACTTTATCCAATTAACTTCAAAAACTTACTTGGGACACTTGGCTTCAGGTCATTGGTCAACTGAGCCACCTTGGTTTCTCCATCCTCACTTGTTCCAATCATGACAGCCCTTGAATCCCCAAGATTTGCCACCATCACTTGATTTCCCTGTTCAAATTAATATTGTTGTTAATAATACACAATTTCGTAAAATGAACAATATTTTTGCAATGAAAAATAATAGATCCCCTAATATATAAAGCGGTATAAAACATTAAAGATATGAATAACTTACATGTTTAACGGCGAGAACAGCAGTAGTTCCAGAAGCAGAGCAATCATGAATCTTTTTAACTTTAAGAATCCTTTTGTCCATCTCCAAACACGATGTTTCGCATATGAGTTTCCAGTCTCGAGTCACTGAATGATTATTCATGTGGCCTAAGAGTATAGATGGCAATTGGTTCCTTACGTTCTTGCTCACAAACGCACCTCTCGGTCCATGCCCATCAAACACTCCACATAACGCTCCTTCTTCTGTTCCATATCCCTACAAATTTATCATTTCATTCCGTTAAAAACAAATTAATTGTTTTGAAGACAAACATATATATATTTTCAAAAGTATAAAGTACCAGGTGGAGAATGGCAGCATCTTGGTTCAAGCCCTTGCCTCCGGCTAAAGAAGAGACAGAGCCCAAGTTTTGAGGAACAACATGGTGGTCAGAGTATAAAACTGCATTTTCTTGTCCATAATCAGTTATCTCATAAATCTGACTTTTATCTGTTGATCCTCCTGAGGATAAACAAAAACAAAATCCCATAATTTTCTTTTCTTCTTTTGTGTTTTGCCTTTTTTTTTTTTTTTTTTTGGTTTGCTGTTTTCTGTATATGTAAGAGGGAGATGATACAACAAATGAAAAAGTTTGATACACGACTTTACTTATTGCATATACCAGTTATATAGCCCTTTGTGAATCTTATTTAGGAATATATTAATACATACTTTTATTTTCATCTCGATGACTTGTATCTTTAGGCATTTAAAAAGAATGATTTTTAATTCCGAGGCGGTCGATCAATATTTTTGTTTTTCATAACATTTTTTTAAAAAATTGAATCCTTTTGATAATTAGAATACTTGATTATAAATGAGTCGTTTCCGCCAATTATATTAGAAATAAAGAATATGTAAAATGTGTCGACTAGTGAGAAACCGAATTATTTGACATACTCCAGTAAATTAAGAAATTAATATAGCTTATGCTGTAATGTAAGGCAATTATGTGGCTCCTGGTGGCAGTGACAACGTATAACAATTTACAGTTAATTAGTTAAAAATATGATCTGGACCATCCCATCCCAATATTCATTTGAAAGGGCACATGACGTGGTGTGATTAGTATCTTGTTTAAACTACTAATTGATTTATTCCAGAATATAAATGAGAATTTGGAAGTTATCAATAGATTTTACCAACGGGATTCTTGTTCTTTGTCATTGCCAACAAGTTTAGACTCACCAAATATTTAATTATTTAAAGAAAAATTCATCCATCCGCTTGCTAACTAAGTATGTAATTTTAAAATAGAAAAAGAAAGAGAACTGATGAAATGGAGATTAATCTAGCAGACTAGTAGTCAGGGTATGCGTTTGATCTTGAAAGTTTGAGTACCTTAAACCAAAAAATAAAAAAAAACTTCTTTTATTTTTGATTTCGTGTAGTGGTTTTATCGTTAATAGAGTTTATTTTTGATCAATCTAATAACGTTTGATTCGGTTTTTAATCTGACAATAGACTATGTTGGGACACCAAGGTACATACATAGCACAAAACCATAGTTAATTTCCTCCAATAACCTTTTTTTTTCTATGTTAACTAACACTTACATAAAATTTACAGAAAATACTCCTCTTGCATTAATATAGTTTTACCAAAAATGTTTATGTAACACTTATTCTTATGTTGCAAAATGCTATGTAACAGTTATTGTTATGTTGCATATTAATGCAAGAGGAGTATACTTTTACAATTATTAAATAAATATTATTTTTTCTAAATTTTTGTAAACGAAAAGAAAAGAGTAATAATAAACAAATGTGACGTAAGTACTTTGTAATTACTAATTACTAATTAAGCCAGCTTTTCCTGACCTTTTGGACATATCAAACGATACAACAGGGTCAACTCTCACATCACATCCTTTTTATCAATAGTTTTCTGTACTTCTTTTAAAATATTGATGATCTAGTTGGTCTTTTATTCAGAAGTACAGAACTATATTATACATTTATTGTACTATACGTTATTTTGAAAAGACATATTTTAGTTTTAGTTTTCTTAGATTAGGTGTGAATTAATTTACCTACTCTTTATTATGTAGTTTTGGAATTTTTTAGTTAAGACTACTAATCATTGGTAAGATTCTAAGATTAATCAATATCGGCTCCAAAAATTAAACTAGTTGACTAAAAATTTTATGTACGTAAAATGTCAATACACATAGCAATTCGACATTAATTTTAAAATTAGTTTTATTCTTATAGACTACCCCGCTACTAAATTAGAAAGGCACATGATGTGTCATCTTGTAGGATTCCAATCTATGGATTCATAATTTAATAATTTAGTCAAACGTTATTAAATTCGTTTTTCATATTCTTCTATCAAAGTTAGGCCGTAATAATAATAAAAAGAAAAAGAGAAAAGAGAGAAGTTAGGCCGTACGAATGGGATCTAATATATATATAGAGAACGGATGCCGTACATGTTGCTGGCATCGTCATCTCCTAAACCCAAATGCATGGCAACATTTTGTTATTTTTATTTTGTTTTGAGATATATTTTAGGTTTTCCTAAAGTCGTGGTGACATCGTCCATTAGCTATTACCTATCCGAGAGGCATAATTTACGAACTAGACTGTTGCTTTAGCTATAAGGATAAACTTAAGGGAAAGCGAAACTAAATTACATGCATATATTTTCATGAAATCGTGAAGATTTTTCTTTTGGATAAGCCAATGGATTTTTGATGAATTTCTTCCCAAAGAAACATTGAAGATCATGCAATCACGATCTCGCCAATATGAATATCTACCCAATATATTAAAACATTGAATATCAACTTGATCGATGTATTGACTTTGCAACATTCAAAGCAATTTGTAATATTTCTTAGCTTCTCGTTCTCAAAGCCACACATTTCCATAAACTAAGATATCCATGTACACAATGACGTACTTTAATTTGTGCATTATCTATGTATTCATTCATATGAAAAGTTTGCTGATATGGTTATCGGGATAAAAGATAAGACTAGTTACATAATTCAATTTATTTAGCTCATATTAGACATTTAATTCATCATTAATAGCTGAAACAATATTGCAAATACCTTTTATTAGAGAGCCCTTGAGGACTTGATGAGGTATTTTCTCTTAAAATAAGAAAATCATTTATATTCATCTGGACATTTGAGTTTCTTACTTGATGGATCTAGAACAAGTTGTCACTACAGGTTTTGAGTATTTTTTTCACATGCGAAACTCACAACCATGTCATGACCAAAAGATACAAGAAAAAAAAAAAAGTGTTTCATTAGTTTATGATCTGAATATTGTTCCCATTGTGAGGATCTACAGCACTTGCCGCCTCAGTCACAGGCACTTTCTTTGCAAGAGACATGGGGATGTCAAGATCATCTTGAGCACATCTTTGTTGAGGATGAGTTAACAGCATTGACATTGGCTTGAAAACAGACCGTGCAAGCCCTTGACCGCTCTCAAATATGTAACCTTCATACTCTGAAACATGTTCTACTGCATCGACAAGAGAGTCATACACATCTTGTGGACAATTATCAGGACTTGGCTTGTCGTGCAGGTACATAACATCCAACGTGAAGAGCTTCTGGTTTAAGGGCCACTCATGGGTTGGTCTCATAGATGACCTACAGTATATGAGAATCTGCAGGGCGACATGAACAAAATCAGTAAAACATCGTTTATTTTTCAGGCTGTGGCTAGAGGAGATTGTAGTTTCACAAAATAAACCTTACCACCCTGAAAATTCGGTTCTGTGCTCTGGAAACTTTGGCTTCCTGAGCTGCTGCTCGGAAGAGAAGTGTGAGATCCGCTCGACTAGAGGATTTATTACCTGACAATCCTCTAAGGGAAGCAACAGCAGATTCAGCATCACTTGTGAACTCCTTTTTAAGCTGAAACATAAAAAGGCCTCAAGTTCAATTTTCAAATGAAACAATCAGCACAGATAATAGTGTAGAGAGGATCTAAACAAAAGTTTCATGAACCAAATTTGACATTATTTCCCACACAACATTCACCAGTGAAGCTTATGTTAAAGCATCAAATGTGATTCTCACAACACATCTAGAAGCTACAAACAGTAACAAGAACACCATTCTCAGGTGAAAAAACCATCAAGTTTCAATCAGGTAAAGAATGTTCAACAAATCATGCATCCATGAAAAACCAGGTTTAAGATTGAGGATTAGGTTCAGAATATGTTCAAAGCAAATTCAAATCTCCAAGATGCATACTGTATAGCTTATCATGAATTTCAAAATTTTCAACTAAAAATGCAAAATTGAGGAGCATAGTCAAAAATCAAAAGAAAGCCCCCAAATTGAATCACATAAAGAGAATCGGAGAGAAAAGTAATAGTATACCCAAGCGGCTGATTTGGCGAGCGTAGCGAAAGCAAAGCGATGATCAGGATTAATGGACAGCTTATTGTGAATGAAGAGAATAATGGCTTGCTTGACGCACTCCATCCTGATCAAAGGCCTACCATTAGTTCCAGTGGTCTTCATCTCCACCATCGATTCTGCATCTACATCGATACAGATGAGTATGTCCTCGCTTTTTATACGCCCCGGTTTAAGCGCGTATCGAGTCGTTCCTACTCCGGTCACGGCCACTCTCTCTTCCTCCATTCGCCGCCGATGTAGTGAATTCTCTCTTCTACTTTCTACAATTCTACTGGTTCGTCCGATATAAATAAAACGATGCGTTTTGGTGAAACTAAAACACGACGTCGTCGTTTAATGTTTTCTTTTTTTTTCTTTGTACAGAGAAAAAGTTTCAGCGTTTTGATTCTTTTGACTTTTTTGACGAATGGGAATGAGCAAAAATCGTTTCATTGAGTAGTTCCACTAGGACACAAGAGAGATTCTTTTACTTCTGTTATTGAGGCTATGCAGTTTCTTGGTGCTTTCTTTTGATTGAATCGATCAGTATTAGCAATTGCGGTAACTTCGAACTTTGTTAAATCATCAAAAAAGTGGTGCCTATAAGAACCACTATTGGTTTTTGACTTGACATTAAGAAAATCAACTGTCTTTAGACTTGAGCGAGTGATAACGCTATACAAAAAAATGACTTCTCTCTGGTTGTCAACTACGTTACTCAATCGTCCAACTAGTTTCAGGATACCAGTTGAGTTTGCAATCCACTTGATGATCTTCAGTTGAGGATTTTGTTGATTCCCGATATCTTCTCCCCTGTTTGTTCCAAACATCACATTATCAGAGAGACCTATAACCAAAAAGAAAAATAGACTCTTAAGTGTTCATCAGCATTCATATCACATACCTAACACATCGATTTCCAGGAGTGAAGCTTCTAGCATATCTTCCTTTTCCTCGATCTCAGATCGGAACTGTCGTACAATGCTTAAAGTGTCTGCAATGCTCTGTTCCTTTCTTTCCAGCTCACAGCGAAACTGTCTTACACTGGCTACAGTGTCTAAAATGCTCTGTTTGACCTTAGCCAGCTGTTGTGTGACAGAGCAAGGTTCAGGGAGGTTCTTAGGCTGCAAGTCTCCGGGCTCAGCACTCGATTTGTGGGACCGGCAAGAGGGTTCTCCTTCTGCAGCTTCCTTCTCCATCTCGCCATCAGCTTTATGAACGCTGGAGCTTTCGACTCGAGCTCGCTTGTATGTCTTAGTCTTAGTTTCTGCAAGATCCTCTTCTTCAGCCACTGGTTGTTGAACCATCTCAAGGATTTTGTGTCCATTCTCATTCATAGAAGAAATAGCTGATTTGACAGATGAATCATGAGGACAAACACTTAGTGACTGCTCCAGGTTCAGTCCCCTCTCAGGTACACAAGTTAGCTCAGGGGTAGAAACTTCTGCTGCTCTCTGTTGTTCCTGCTGATTGGAAAATAAGATTGCAATTAACTATCTACTTCCAACATAAGCGAGGATGACATTCATCTTCTTTTTACAAATGAAAGATTTCAGTGTTTCAATGCTGGTTTCAGGAAGAAAGAAGCATGCCTTTACTGCCGCTTCTCTTGGGCCTTGACGGTCCTGCAGAATACACAAATTTTTAGAACCGTAAGAGAACAAATGAAACTAGACGACTTGCATAACCATTGGTACTCAAAAACCACCTTCATCTGTATGAGACACATGATGCAAGTATATTATCTACAAACAATAAAGGTAGTTTGATACAGTGCACTAGTATATGTGAGAGAGCTTACTTCTTTTTCATTAGCAACAACATCTTCCTGCTTTAAAGCATCAAATGCCCTTCCACATATTGAATCCACTACATCACTGGGATTAGCTAAGGAGACGCTCGACAATTTCCCTGCTTCTGTCAGATACTTTTTAATCTGGCTAGCACAGTTACTGAGAACTTGTTCTGCCTGCCTCCTTGATATTTGGGGAACCTGAGGAAAATAAATGGAAAGAATTTAACAAAAGAGATTGGTTGCTGAAAACAAAATGGTAAGAACCTCTCTATATATGACCTCATCATCCTTTTTAACATTAGGTGGAAATGGTGAAAGCATCTTTGATTGCTTATTAGTTGACTGTTCCTTGCGTGTCTTAGCTTTCTTCTTCTGGGGCCTGCATGAAGAAACAGTAGCTATTCCAGTCTCATCCCAAGACATCGAGTTGATCTCATAAACAAAAATTCACATCGAGCTATTCCAGCACCACAAAAACACCAGAACTGGAGAAGTAATGCTTACATTGTGGAGGCTTCTTCATCACATCCCGTTTGATTAGCTTCTTTATCCTGCTAACAGAAAATGTGGAAGCATGAAACAAAATCCGGGGGATGAAACAAAACAAAAAACCAGAGATGAGAGATATAATTCCCCACCTTTGATGACTTTGATTCATTCAGAAAAATACCACTTTTCCTTTCTCATATTCAAGATTTCTTCATCTCCATCAATATAGCGAACCTGAAAACGACATAGCAGCAGCAGCATAAACAAATATAGCATATTATCAATGACCTGGATCAAATTAAAAATATGTATCACTTAGGAGAATAGACTAATGATTCACCAAAAACCAACGAAAATAGTTATGTAGAAGACTGATATATTTAGCTTTACCCGATGTCTCTCTTTAGCAGAACAATATGAAATGACCACAGCTTCATAATACCTGTGGTAAAAATCCAATACTCATTTACAGGCATGGTCGACAGAAATGCAACCAGCAACCATCCGAGGTGCTAGTCCAGATTCAGCTATTAAAGGAAAATACATAGCACAGAAAGAATAAATAAATTGAAGTAGTATATTAAAGCACAAACTACAAAATGCTTACGCGCGATCCAACGGCCACCAGATTTTAACCCTCGACCCAACTATCTTTTCATCATACTTTTTGAAATCAGATGTCTGTCAAGGAATTGATTCAGCATGAGTATACAAATTTTTCTTTTTATTTTACATTGTTCTTAGCAAATGAAACTAGTATATACAAAAGATAAAACAATGGATGTTCAAGAAAATAATATCTCCAACATGAAGAGAATAAGAAGCTGAAACCATGAATAGTTATTACTACAATTCGCAATTGGTAAGGTTCTTCCCAGAGTCTTTGATATGAGCAACAGTTATTAAACGTGAAAAGAACAAAAACATACTTTCTCTTTGCCTAGGCTGTGTATTCTCTTTGTGTTTGTCTTAGGTTTTTTTTCTAACGGTTGCTTCGCTCCTTTCGTTGAATCTGAGGCTGATTTATCACAGGAAACAGCTGGCTGAAACAAAATCAAAGAATGTCTGCATCAGCAAAAGAAGAGAAAAGTCATATAAGCATTTCTTAACCGCAGTCACCTTCTTTGCAGGAGGCTTGGGGAGATCAACTTGAGCACATCTTTGAGGAGGATGTGATAACAACGTTGACATACGCCTGAAAACAGACTGTGAAAGCCCATGACTGCCCTCAAAGATGTAACCTTCATACTCCGAAACACGCTCTATAGCATCAACAAGAGAGTCATACACATCGTGAGTACAATTATCAGGACCCGACTTGTCGTGCAGGTACATAACATCCAATGTGAAGAGCTTCTGGTTTATAGGCCAATCATGGGTTGGTCTCACGGATGACCTGCAGTACATGAGAATCTGAAGAGCAAAATATAAACGAAATCTGTAAAACAGATTCTTTTATCACGCTGTGGCTAGAAGAGATAGTATTTGCACAAAACAAAACTTACCACTCTCAAAATTCGATTTTGTGCTCTGGAAGTTTTGGCTTCCTGAGCCGCTTCCTGGAACAGAAATGTGAGATCCGCTGGACCAGAGGATCTAGTAGCTGACATTTCTCTTAAAGAAGCAGCAGCAGATTTAGCATCGTTGGAGAATTCCTTTTTAAGCTGAAACATAAAAGACCTCAACTTTAACAGTCACACTAGTGAAGCTTATGCAATACATCAAATATGACTCTCTCAACACATTTATAAGCTACCATAGTCCAATGAACATCACGAATTCAAAATTTGACATCTAAGGAGCATGCATACTCAAAAGCAAAAGCAACCTAACATAAAGAGAGCTGGGGGAGAAAGTAAGTCTTACCCAAGCGGCTGACTGGGAGAGGGTAGCGAAAGCAAAGCGATGATCGGAATTTCTGGAGAGCTTGTCGTGGATAAAGCGAGTAATGGCTAGCTTGAGGCACTCGAGCCTGTTCAAAGGCTTACCGTTAGTTCCAGTGGTCTTCATCTCCACCGTCGATTCCGCATCAACATCGACGCATATGAGTATGTCTTCGCTGGGTTCCACCGAGTCTCGAGTGGCTACAGCTCCGGTCATGGTGGCTCTGTCTTCCTCCATTCGCCGTAAAAGGCTCCGTCTTTACACTTTCTTCCTCAGTTTTAGCAAAGTGTCTTCCTTTTCCTACTTTCTATTTCTAATTGTGTCCGTACCAGATGAAAACGCTGCGTTTTTATTAGTTGACCGAAGATTCTCAAGTCAAACCAAAATACGACGTCGCTTGCTAGGAGATTTTCGTCATTATTCATTTCAGTTTTTGGAATAATAAAACTCACTTGTAAGAGAAAAAAAGTTAAATGCAAACGGTGAAATAAAACTTTAGGTTTGTATTTTGTAGTTTGTTTGAATAAATATGAAAATAAATCTTCAGTGGTTACATACTTTTTATATATTTTCATGAACTTAATTTTATTTTTACGTAAAAATGGTGATCATGAAGTTTAATGAGGATGATGATAATTATGATATAAGAATACAGGATAATAAAATGAAATAGTCAAAGATAAAGGAGTTGTATATACAATTATAACATACGTAATGATAGTCGTACATGGTTTAGGTTTTGGGCAATCATAGAGTAGCAATTGCCTAATTATCACAAAGTTGGTAAACACAATTGTTGTCTTATTTATGCATTGCTTGGCTCATCATAACAGATTTTGGCATTCGAAGAGTTGGTCCGTTGGGTTGAATGTGACTGTTATTGAGCTTCCTCTTGTTCATTTCCGCATACATCTCTTCTATCATCGGCTTCCATAGCCTAACCCGCGCATTTATAAACCAGTTTGATACCTTTAATCACACACAACAAAGAGACACACTCTATATCATTTGCCCGCTTTAACTTACTTCAGTAACAAAACATATGTGCGACTACAATCCTAGGACTTGAGTAACATTATTGTGAATTCAAGAATACATAATCTAGTCTCATTTGTAGTTCAAGAGAAAAGCTTGATTTTTTCCTAGCCCTAATCTCATCTTAAAATAACCAATACCGGTTTTTCAGACATGACTAGTATGTCAAGATATATATTACTCATTTGAATACCATATTTGCTATCATTGTGAGCAAAGATGTTATCAATAAGTCATTGCATAAGAAAACAAAGATCTTATCAATGAGTCATTGCATAAGAAAACAAAGCTTGTTATCAATGAGTCATTGCATAAGAAAACAAACATGAGACATTACCTGACTTCTTGTCAAGCCACTTCGTATAGCTAGAAGATGTTTCTCCGAATCTTTCGGGTAACTGCATTAAATAAAACATAACTTTGCTTATAAAATCGAGTTAACAATGTCATCATCATAAAGTAGATAGTTAAGAAGAGTAAGGATTGTTACGGGTGAAGGAAGTTTTGGAACATCCAATTCCGTAGAACCGAAACAGATTTCTCAGGCAAACCTCGTTGAGGTCTCCAAATCTGATGGTTCTTTCGTTTCAGCTGCTGAAGAAGGCAATGCTGGTGGAACATAGAGGTTTCTTGAGTCTTGTCTTTGCCTCTCTCCAATACAGATCCCATAGAGATTATCTTCTTGCAGATTCTCTCTCTCAGGTTCTTGTATAAGAAGGAAACGGTTTGGAGGGCAAACCGGGTGTGTAACTGTGGATCTAACTCGGTTGCAGCATGGAACGCTGATATAACCGTATGAATCTCATCTACGCAATGACTATATCGATCATCCACCTGAAGAGAAATATCAACTCATAAAACTTCATCATATATATCAAACCATTTTTTTAACTTATGCAAAAAAAGTGAATGAATATATTACATACCATTTGAAGAAGATCCAAGAGATGGGTTTTCTTTGCTTCTAATGCTCTCCTTTGAAATGTAGATCCGAAACCCGCCTCCGAGTTATTAGAATCACCATCAAGAAACTCAGTTATATTCTCAAAACGTGAAGTAAAGGCTGAACTAGCAGCTCCTGACTCGGTTCCTCGAGATGAATAATCGAGCGAGTATGCGGCGAAATGAGATAGTATTTCTTGAACAGAGTGAAGGTATTTTGAGCCAAATATAAGTTGAGAGAAACCTTGAGTAACAACGTTATTAGAAATGTCTTTGCTGCTGCAAGAAGCTTGCTCTGAGGCTAATCTTGTAGCTGCACAAAGACTTATCTCCGAGCATTCATCAGAAACATCTGATGCAAGACTCAATGAAAGCTCATTGTTTCTTTTATTCGAAATTAGAAACGGGAAATCTTCTTCACCGAATGTAGACATCATTGGTTCACTTGGACCAACTACACCTGAAAATGCCTGAAACTCACTATTTGCTTCAAAACCCCACATGTTGTTTGAGGAATCATCATAGTGTCTTAAATGATCCAAAGGATGAAGTGGAGGAGGATGAGGAGGAGGAGCCATGAACTCAACATTGCGGTTATCTTGAACATCGATAGACCGTGGAGAAGATGATAAGTATTTGTTAGTCAGCATAGAATTGAAAATATCAAAGCCACCCATTTGTAGAGGATCTGATCTGATGGTATTCCATGGAAGCATTGTTGAGAATGAAGTTGAATCTTCTCTTGAAGGTATAAAATCCATGAGAAGAGGATTTTGGTTAGTCATGACATTATCCAGAGAACTAAAAGTGTTGTTGTTGTTGTTGTTGTCCATTGGGTTTCTATGAAACTGCATTACCAAAGAAGACAAGTATTTAAGACTTAGACAAAAGATTTCAGAAAATCTAAGAAACCAAATCTTTGGAGAATAGTACTAAATGTAAAATGCTGCAAGAGACAGAGAACATCGCTCACTATGTCATTAAATATTTCATTAAAATATATAAAGAACCGAAACATGAGTTAATGAAGCCGTAACTAGGCTCAATGATACACAGACCAATAATATCTCAAAGCTATCTGTGATAAACAGTGAACTAATAAGTAAAAAAGAAAGCTTTAGATTACTACAAATGTCCATAGAACATTAAAAATGTTGAAACTTGCCTTTATCCTTCTTCTTCTGATAGAACCTTTGGGAAGATTTCAGACAACACAACGTTCCAAAGAGAATTTTTACATCAAAATTTCCAAAATGTGTGTTAAAAACTGAAGAAGAAGATAATGCTTATTTATCTTCTTTCTCCGTGAAAGAACAGTGTACTTTCATTCCGCAGCTTCTCTATGTTCCTAAAGAGAACCAAAAAGCAGAAATCAACAATAAAGTTAGTATTCATAAATTAAAGAGAACAAAATAATGCAACAAAACTGAAAAAGAGAAAAGTGGGTCTGATTAATCTCTTTTGCATGAACGCAAACACTTACAAAAAAAATTACTTACTTTTTCTTACAATAATTTCATGAAGAAATTCATAATCTTCATCATCTGCCTCACTAAAAGATTCAGAGCACTAGATCAACAAATAGCAACATTTTATAACTAAATAAACAAACCAAAAGTTGTATTATCGAGGGGAAAAATACAACTTTAATATTCAAGAAAGAAGAAGTTGAAAAGAAGGAGGGCCAAATCACGTACGGAGCTGCCTCTGTTTATGACACGAATCCATTTTCATATCTTTAAGATCTTCCGACCAAAAAAAAAGATAAATCAGAATCAAGAAAATCTTATATATAATCACTTTCTTAAAATGTCATTTATTTAAAATGTTGTTCATAGAGAAAGAGATGAATCTAGTAAAATTATCTAAAGAAAATATATGGTTGAAACAGAATCGAAATCCAAAAAAGAAATCCAAAGACATGAAGAAGACCGATGTGTTACTGTTTACTACAGAGAAGTGCACTCATTTCTGTTGCAGGCTTTAAATTAGGGAAGAGACCCTACATTTTACTATTTACATGTCTCTATATATATATATATGTATGTGTCTCTATTTATAAAATTTTATAAAGTTATAAGAAAATGGTGTTGTCTTCTTGTGCTGGTTTCAATTATCACAAATCAGAAAGAGGGAAAAAAGTAAAGAAGGGTGAGATCTTTTTTAGCCATTTAAGGAGAATTGATGAGATGTGTGATCCATTTGGGTTCTTGCTTTTTCTTCTTTCTTTTCTCACCACTCGTGTCTTTGTATTGTGCCATCAAATCTTATATCCATTTACGTATTTTTTTCATATAAGTTTTTTACGTAAGCTTTACAAAAATATCAATCAATTTGCTTGGCCTTTTCTTTGATTGTTCCTTTCTTATCATTTTTATTTATTTATTTATTTATTTTAAGTTCAATGTGTCGTTATGTGTTACGTCTTTATTATCATGGCTAATGATGATGGAATTGAACTCTATTACTCGTAGACTATATAGATTGCAACATCTGAAATTATGCTCTTCTTTATTACAACCAAAAGAAGAAGAAAATCTAATGGTACTTGATTTGATCTGTATTAGCGTGACTTGATCTGTATTTTAAATAATGTTAATGGTACTTGCCTAAACAATGACTTTCTAAGCTGGTATGAGACAAAGAAAAGGGTCAAGGACAAGTATCTTGCATGGCCACTCCAAGCAAAATTGGATATTGATTTGGTGAAACAGTTATTGTTGTTCGTATAGGACAAAATTATTTTCAATAGAAATCGATAATTATTGATATCATATCCTTATTATTGTTTGCTTACAAGTCTATATTATTTAATAGTTTGAAATTTTGATTTAGTAAAGCAGAATAGTATCAATAACACTAGGAACTATAGTACCGACTATTAACTGAAGCTGGAATGCATCTTTAATCATGCCTACGATCTTAATCAATAACACTTATTAATGTTAGACTATTAGACCCGTGCTCATAACTTTTGGGTCCTAGGCGAATTATAAAAGTTACTTTTTTTTGTTGTCTGATAGTCCAAACAAGAACTTGTAATGCTTTTTCTAAAATGAAACAAAATGTACGTTGGCTATGGAGCCTATCGACTCCAGCACCAGCAGATGCTTAATCTACTCCATAGACTAGAGCGCTTTTTATCTGAAGTCGTATAATTTCCCAAGTCATTTGGCTTAATTATTGTGTATCAACTTATACTATATGCTACTGATGTCTTGCTTAGAATATTATACAAGTTCATTGACTTAGAATTATATATAGGCAGACTAAGCAAAATGGGAATAAATGATCACAGAGGGCATTAACTAGTTCACTGAGGTTCAACAATCTACTTGATCTTAACTCCTTTCGAATTAATATAGAAGTCGAGCACTTGAGGATCAGAAAACACACATTCATTCTCAGTGTCTGAAGCACTTGAGGGTCAGAAAACACACATTCATTCTCAGAGCGGCGTATAATTTTAAGATGTCAATCGCTCTTACGTAAAGATCGATAGCCATCCACCTAAACATATGCAATACTCCTTCTGTGAACAAGAAATTTATTGATAAAACCAAGTGTGTTAGCAAGTTAATCTTTACATAGAAATCAAGGACTCACTCTTAATGACCAGCAAAGTGTGTTAGCAAGTTGAGTGACCAGCAAAATTCTAACCCTAAAAAAGTAATGTAGAAAGCAAGCCCTCATTATCACCTTTACCGTGACATTTGGATTTCCATCTCTATCACCACCCATCCAGGAACCAAACTTTAGTGGATTCATTGATGCAATGCAGATAGAAGAAGAATAGAAGATGATGCAATGCAAGAAAGACATCCCTTGAGAGAGCCCAAACCATTCACCTTATTCCAATACATTAAAAGGTGTGGTTTTTCCCAAAAAAAAATTAAAGTAAATTTTTACTTTTAGAAAATTGGAAAGAAAATTTACAAATCAGATAAATGAGAATTTACAGCTCAATATTTCCATATCTTCCAAATATTTTCCATAGATTTTATTTTATTGGAAAAAGTATCTTCTTAAAATACCTTGAGAGGTTGTTTAGACTTTCTAAAATTTATTGGAAATTAATCTTAACCATATGCTTTAACTTTTGTTATTTACCTCGACGGGCCGATATTATATATATAGCAAAATTTGATTTTCGTGGAACTTATAGGCTTCTCTGCTGATCCAGAAGGAGATGAAAGTGATGGATAAGAATTTAGGGTTAGAGGAGGTTCAGAAACTTGAAGGTCACACTGATCGTGTTTGGAACGTCGCCTGGAATCCCGCCGCTGACGGTGTTATTGCTTCCTGCAGTGCCGATAAGACCGTACGAATCTGGGAGCAGAGTTCTCTTACTCGTTCCTGGACCTGCAAGGTCTCTCTTCTCTCTTTCTTTCGAATTTGATGTTGTTAGATAATGTGTCACTAATGAACATGAAGCCTCGTGATTGGTCAGGCTGTTTTGGAAGGCGCGCACACAAGAAGTGTGAAGTCGTTAGCTTGGTCACCGTCTGGGAAGTTTCGATGGCAATACTTGCGTTTGGGAAAATTTTGCTACTGACTCCGAGTCTGTCTCTGTTTTACGGGTACTAAATGTACTATCTCAAAGGCCTATCCTTTATGTGTTTGTTGACAACTGAAATTTATTGTAGGGCTTTGATGTCCCTCTGGGTTTCTTGACTTTTTAAAATCTCGTGGAATTTTCTTAGGGACATGAAAGCGAAGTCAAAAGTGTATCATGGAATGCATCTGGTTCGTTGCTTGCAACTTGTGGTAGAGACAAGTCTGTCTGGATTTGGGAAATACAACCAGAGGAGGACGATGAATTTGATACTATTGCAGTGTTAACTGGTCATTCAGAAGATGTTAAGATGGTCTTGTGGCATCCCACCATGGATGTTTTGTTCTCTTGCAGTTATGATAACACTATCAAGGTTAAGAGAACAATGCTTCAAATGTGCTTTCATGAATTGGTGTCATATCTATGCATAAGCATTTAACTGCAATGCTTGTGTTTCTATTAACAGATTTGGTGCTCTGAGGATGAAGATGGTGATTATAATTGTGTACAAACCTTAAGTGAACTTAACAAGTATATCCTCTATTTGTCTCTTCTTTACTTCTCACATGTTGAAATTTTCCTACCTTGATGCTATTGTTTTCTTGATATTTCTTTTATGCGTTTAGTAATATATGTTGCCTTTAATCTTCACTCAGTGGTCATTCTTCTACCGTCTGGAGTATCTCTTTTAATGCTGCAGGGGACAAGATGGTCACTTGTAGGTTGGTGAATCTTCTCCCCATTGTTTCGGATAGGAGATTTCATCTCTGTTACCTGGTCTGTTAACATTTGGATTGTCTGAACTTTGCAGTGATGATCTAGCAGTGAAAATATGGAAGACAGATATTTCAAGGATGCAATCTGGTGAAGGATATGTACCCTGGTGAGGATATAATGGCATTCAATTATCACTTCATAGAGTTTAGCATATACATCTTTCCTCTTTTGAAGATGTATTTTTTGTTATTGTATGGTCTATAAGTTTGACATAAGATACATGCGGTTGAATATTCTTCATTTGCTAGGGATTTCATGTTCTAACTTGTAGCTAATGAAATATTTACGTGCTTGATTTTTGCAGGACTCATGTTTGTACACTCTCTGGTTTTCACGATCGTACCATATATTCAGTTCATTGGTCAAGGTATAGACTTGTTGTCACTTTTGAGGGATTTGAAAGAAACAATTGTAAAGTCCTACTATATTCCCATGCCAACCAAGAAGATGATTTCTTACACCTGATAAATGCACTTTTTTAATCTAGTTCATTGATCAAATAAAGCTAAATTAGTAATAAGCTTTGCTGACCAATATTAATTGTCTTCTATGTGTCCTACTGGATAGATCGACATAAGTTTATGATAAGATCTGATACCTTGATAGGGACGGTGTTATTGCTAGTGGAGCAGGCGATGATACTATACAGTTATTTGTGGACAGCGACAGTGACTCTGTATGCCCTTGTCCCTTTTACCTATAATCACAAATCCCTCTTTTAGTATCATTTAGAAAATATCATTAACCATATCTTGTCCGGTTTACTTCTTGGCATATGCTCTGTGTCATCATTGTAGCACAACACAAGAAACCAAAGCTCATGGTTTCTTGATTGAATTTTTCGTTTGCTTTAGACTCTAGCCAGTGATTTTTCATTACATACAATATACCTTGTGTACAGCCAAATTGAAAAGCTGGTCATCATTGTGTCAGGTTGATGGACCTTCATACAAACTTTTGGTTAAGAAGGAGAAAGCACATGAAATGGATGTAAATTCGGTCCAATGGGCACCTGATGTAAGTTCATTTCCTTTCCTAAGGAGTAATTGGCTAAATATGTAAACAAATGCAGGGTAATCTTACTCGTATGTTGGTACTGAGTTTGGTTCATAAAAAAAATTGAAAGCTTGATTTTCTTGTTTAAACTAGTTTTAGCATATACGGCGAATCATCTCTTGCTAAAGATTCTGAAATCGAGATTTGCATTGCAGAAGGAAAGCCGGTTGCTTGCCTCGGCCAGCGACGATAAAATGGTTAAGATTTGGAAACTTGCCTCGGAGCCATGACCAGACGGATACATATTCTTTTAATTTGTTGGTTTCTAACTTAGTTAGAATTTCTATTTCATTGTTTAAGTAGGAGGAATGTGTTCTCTTAGTTAGATTTTCCTTTAGTATACACAGAGATGCAGCTTTGCTTGTCAAAAACTAGAGAAAGGATATCTCTATTTAAATTAAAAAGGGTCGCCTGAATTTTCAGCCCTATACTAACATTCCACCCTAAATTTTTAGCCACTTGAAAAACCACCATAAACAATTTTAATCTCGATAAAACTACATGTACTTTCGGATTTGTTCTTAAAACTACGCCTCCAATTGAACCGACCAGTTAACCGATAATTATACATCCGGTTTGACTTACCCATAATTTATCCAAAACTAATCCGATTTTGACTCTATTTTAACCCAATTTATACCCAAAAAATATATTCTCTAGAAGAAAAATACTTTTTATTTATTTTTATTTATTTTTGATAAAAAATTAAAAATAAATTAATTAATTTTACCAAAATAATAAAATAACAAAATATACCGCAAAATAATATAACAAAATAGACAACAAATTCTTTTTATAAATACAATGGTGTTATATATATAAATGTATTTGGTATATACTCTAAATTTAATAATTCAAAAGCCATTTTCTTTTTAAAAACACCATAATCATATATAAATATATATATATATATATACATATATAACTCATCTTGAATATATAAAAAGAAAACTGAATCTATAAAGAAAAATAAATTTATAAATACCATAAGATATACTTTGATTGTGGTGTTTATGGATATCTATAAAAATAAATTTGGCATATATTTTGAATTTTATTACATATATAGAGTTCAAAGGTCATATATTATGATTTCAAGAAAAATGAATATTTTTGTTTAAAAAAAGACATAGCTTTAAATTTATAAAAAAATATAAATGATTGCCAAAAGGAAAATGTATATGTTTGTATATTATCAAAATTTTATAACAAAATGTAGCTCAAAATATAATTTGGGGTATATTTTGTCATATTAAGTTTTGCTAAAATTAAGTAATAATTTAATATTTTTAATTGTTTATCACAAATACAAATTAATAAAAATACTTTTACTTCTTAATAAGACAATTTATTTACATTTTGTGTGGGTCAAAATTAGGCTAAAATAGAGTCAAAATCAGATTAGTTTCGGTTAAATTAGGGGTAAATCAAATCGGATGTATAATTATCGGTTAACTGGTCGGTTCAATTGGAGGCGTAGTTTTAAGAATAAATCCGAAAGTACATGTAGTTTTATCGAGATTAAAATTGTTTATGGAGGTTTTTCAAGTGGCTAAAAGTTTAGGGTGGAAAGTTGAGATTCCAACTAGTATATGGCTGAAAATTCAGGCAACCCAATTAAAAAGAAAGATTATGAGTTTTGTTGAGAAGAAAACACGTGCAATAAAGAGCTTTTTGGTTTCTTCTTTTGTGTTCACTCTGGAAAAGATGTTTCAGAAACAGAGGAATTGCAGAGTGTAGCACACCCACTCTTATTAGCATCGTGCAAACCGCAAAAAAAAAAAGATCCTTAATCTTTTGCGTCGTCTAATCCACTTTGTGTATGGAAATATTGGAATGGCTAAAGTTGCTAAAATTAATCAATTAGCTCTTCAACTATAGAGTTTGATAAGACATGATCGTCATCGACTAAGTTGATCCATGACAACTGGCCGACCAAATAATATTTTAGCATTGAAAATTTCTACTGTATATGTATTTTCAAAATTACATTCAATGATAGGATAGTGACAAATATTAATCTGAAAATATAACATTGTCTATTGTTTTATTTCTAAGTTGAATGTAATTTTGAAAATACATATACGTAGAAAATAATATTTTAGCCAATAAAAACTAAAAAGCTCTATATTTATTCTTGTTCTTTTTTTTCTTCTTCACCAATATATATGTTTACCAGTTTAGCCATTCCATAATATATTATTTTGTTTAAAAAAAAAAAAAAAATCAAATGGGGACCACCAAGGACGGTACATTCATTTGATTTTAGAGAATGGTTCAAATGACGGATATATTAGCGTGACATTTTGATAAACTGAAAAAATAATAAGTGAAGCAGAATCAAAGTTGCCACTTAGTCCGGAAGACTGTGATTGTGATTTTGAATGAACTCATGGAACAAGTTTCCTCTGTAAATTTTTCTCACTACTTTGATTTCTCATTTCTTCTCTGATTTTGTCTTTTTGTAATGTTCTTGTTCTTGTTTTGTTTTGGTGAAACAGAGATCAAGCTCTCTCACTGTCGGAGAGCAATTCTGCGCCGTCTTTATACCTTTCTTTGCCATTATCGATGTCCTAGTTTCCTCCGTCGGACAATGCTTCGATTGCCGCAGCACATCGCCTCGGACATGTCAGCACGCGGATCTGGAACGTCTTGCTCGTGAATCTCAATGTTGGTTTTCTTTTTGTTTTTGCCTCTCTCTCTCTCTCTCTCTTTCATTTCATGTCCAATGTGTTGTATACGTTCTTGGATCAATGCGTCTTCGAAATGACTCTGTTTGGAAGTTGATAAGTTTGAAAAGTTTGTTTCTTTTTTGCAGTTTCAGTCAATGAAGTTGAAGCTTTGTATGAGCTATTCAAGAAATTGAGCTGTTCAATTATTGATGACGGCTTGATTCACAAGGTCTGTTTTTTCTCTCTCAGATATGTCTAGTTGGTGAATTTTTCATAGGTTGATGATCATCACTTGACTCCTTTTCCTTTATGTGTGTGATTCATTGCTTTCAAGGCATTAAGTTTGCTCTTTTTAGATGATAGTTATCTCTCATTATAATTTATGGTTATGAAGAAATTTGATATTTCTGGTTTCCTAGGAAGAGCTTAGACTGGCGCTGTTCCAAGCTCCATATGGTGAGAACCTCTTTCTTGATAGGGTGAGTGGCTTCTCATGGTTTCTTGGACTTGTTGAGATGAAAGTTTTTTTTACTTTATATTGATTGGTGTTTTGCAGGTTTTTGATTTGTTCGATGAAAAGAAGAATGGGGTTATTGAGTTTGAGGAATTCATCCATGCACTCAGTGTCTTTCATCCCTATGCATCAATCCAGGAGAAGACCGATTGTAAGGATCAATATTACTACTAATATAACTCCTTGGATGATCTCAAGCATATGCTTTTATTATCTGTGACAGTTGCATTTAGGCTCTATGATCTAAGACAAACTGGATTCATTGAGCGAGAAGAGGTAAATAATAATCTGCCATTGCAAGTTGCAACCCTTCTTTTCAGCTTCATAATAAGTTGGACTTGTTAGGTGCAACAAATGGTTTCTGCTATTCTCTTGGAATCTGATATGATGCTATCCGATGAACTTCTGACCATGATTATTGATAAAGTGAGTTCTTGAAATCCCATCTCTCTTAGTGTGATGTATAATATTTTGGTAAATTTAGTTAGCACATGCTTCTTTTCTTTCTCTACTTTGTTTTTGCTAGACATTTGCTGATGCAGATTCTGACAAAGACGGTAAAATTAGTAAGGATGAATGGAATGTCTATGTGCATAAACATCCTAGCTTGTTGAAGAATATGACTCTTCCTTACCTAAAGTACCAAATCCTCTCTCTTTTTTAGATTAGCCCTTCCATTTAGGATTTCCTTTACTTTATCATCAACCATATCTGTATTTGAATTTGAAGGGATGTGACGACAGCATTCCCAAGTTTTATATTCAACACTGAGGTTGAAGACTGAGGCACAACTGTCCATGCAACACCGGTCATCTTTTTTCTGCTTGGTCCTGTAATTCGAGTGAGATTGTCATAGCGCAAGAGCAGAACGAGGAAAGAAGGTTTTCCTTATTTTATTTTAAGCCAACGTAGTTGATGATTATTAGCTGTAAGTAAAATTGTCAAGCACTTTGCTTTGTTTTGATGACTTTACTGTAATTGTTCCATTGAAAGTAATGAAGCATTTTTCTTTTCATCTTGCGTCTATGGCAGTATAGTTGATTTAAGTCTTGATTCTACCAAAGTTTGTGTTTTGTTTTCGGTCAATTGTGGAATATATAATTTATAGAAGATGTATTCGAATGAAATAATAGAGTAAGAGACAGAAAGCGTATAATGAGAACACTATGGACAGAATGTGAAAGAGAAGAGTGCGTGGTGAGAGAAAGGGACACAACACAATGGGACAGAGCAGTAATCAAGCAGACACTGCAGCTGCGACTTGTTCTTCCTCTGGGAGGAGAGTGCACACCAGTTTCCTGTCTCCATATACATTGTCCACACGCCCTGTTCCACATTTCAATCATTTGTCACATATCAGAATTCCGAAACCAGAATAAACTGAATCGAAAACCAAATGTGCAATCTATATCTTGGATGGTCTAATACCTGTGGTGGGCCAGAACTTGGAGGAGCGGAGCCAAGGCGCAGGGAAAGCAGCATACTCTCGAGAATACGGCTTTTTCCATGTGTCTGCCATTAGCAACGATGGGGGATGTGGAGCTCCCTGAGAAAACAAACAACCACCAACGTATGAATCTCAACTTCTCCGAACAATATTATTATTGGATATAATTATGATAAGTCTTTGTTTTCCTAATTACCTTGAGAACGTTGTTCTGGACATCTGCATTTCCTTTTTCAATCTGTGCAATTTCTTCCCTGATTGAAATGAGAGCATCGCAGAACCTGTCTAGCTCCGCCTGCAAACGAATATTATTTAGTTTCATCAAGTTGATACACTGAGAGAAGAAAGAGTCAATGAGAGATCTGCATATATCCATATTTACCTTGCTTTCACTCTCGGTTGGCTCAATCATAAGAGTTCCAGGGACAGGCCAAGACATTGTGGGTCCATGGAATCCATAGTCCATTAGCCGTTTCGCCACATCCTCTGGTTCTATTCCAGCAGTGTTCTACAAATTCATATTTGAATCGGTCAGTGATATGCATACCCAAAACAACTACTTTAATTTCAGTTCACAACATTTTCATACCTTGAAGCCTCTCAAGTCTATGATGAATTCGTGTGCTACTGTTCCGTTAACACCACGGAAAAGAACTGGGTAGTGTTTCTGTAAAAACAAATCAAGAGGAAAATTAGACTCCTTTCATTCTCAAAAGATGAATAGGTAAATAGAAGACAAAGATGTTCTACTACCTCTAGGCGCTTTGCCATGTAATTGGCATTCAAAATTGCAATCTTAGAGGCATCAGTGAGCCCACCAGATCCCATCATGGCAATGTAAGTATAAGATATAGGCAAGATAAGCGCAGATCCCCATGGTGCAGCGGATATTGCACCCAAAGGTGCTGTCTTCTCGGGTTGTGGGATACCACCAGTCGGTATCTGTATACATGGAAATGGAAGAAACAAAAAATTAAGGAATTAATCATCAATCACCAAGAAACATAAAAGTGATGAAGGATAAAAGACTAACCACGGGGTGAGAAGGAAGAAATGGTGCCAAATGATTCTTCACACCAATGGGACCCATACCAGGACCACCACCTCCATGAGGAATACAGAAGGTCTTGTGGAGATTGAGATGGCACACATCCGCTCCAATAAAACCAGGGCTCGTCAAACCAACCTACACGTACCCAACACCATGCTCTTACAAATTAGAGAAAATTCAAGATCTCTGTGTTCTGTTTTAGTAAGATATTTCACCTGTGCATTCATGTTGGCACCATCCATGTACACTTGACCTCCATTTTCGTGTATTATGTTGCAAATCTCGTCGATGCCCTCTTCATAGACTCCATGAGTTGAAGGGTATGTAACCATAAGAGCAGCTAAGTTGTCTTTGTTGGCTTCTGCAGCTTTTCTCACCTCCTCAATGTTAATGTTTCCCTTAGCATCAGTTCCAACTGTAATAATTTTCATCCCGCACATAGCAGCACTTGCAGGGTTTGTACCGTGTGCAGAGACAGGTATGATACACACATTACGGTGATGATCTCCTCTTGACTGAAAAATGCATTCATTCATTCACTTTTCAGCTTAATACAATTGAATAGAAGATTGTTAGGTAGAATAAGATCCAAATTTAGGATAAAAGATGTTACCATGTGATATGCGCGGATAACCATAAGCCCGGCATACTCACCAGCAGCACCAGCATTAGGTTGCAACGAGAAAGAGTCAAACCCAGTGATCGTACACAAGAGGTCACCCAAATTTTCGAACATTTCCTACATACATGTGGACAAGATATCAGTTCATTGTTCAACTTTCTAAATCAGACCTCAGATGAATCAAGAAAGTCACTAACCTGATAACCTTGTGCTTGTTCAACAGGAGCAAAAGGGTGAATGTCAGTGAAACTTGGCCATGTGACTGGCATCATTTCAGTTGTTGCATTTAGTTTCATCGTACAAGATCCCAACGGAATCATGCTGTGGCACAGTGATAGATCCTTTGACTGTAACTTGTGGATGTACCTAAGCAACTCATGCTCTGTGTGGTACCTAATCATATTATCAAAATGGAAAACAAAAATGAGATACTGCCAATCCACAAGTAATAAGCCACTCAAGATTCAAAGAACAGAATAATACATGTTGAAGATTGGGTGGGTAAGATAAGGACTCTCTCTTGTTAGGCTAGAAGGAATGGAATTCTGAACCTCGGGTGCTAGAGATTCAGCCGTAAATGGAACCTGAAGCGAATTGAGATAGTCAAATTTCATGCAAGGATCCTAGAAATGATATATCAATAACAAAAAGAGGTATGAACAACACTCACAGGCTTGCCAGAAGCAAAAACTTTGAAAAGTTTATCGACATCATCCAAGGTGGTTGTTTCGTCAAAGGAAGCAGTAATCTGAATTAAGTAATCATATCCAAATATTCAAATCTGTATGATGCTATGAGAGTAAAAACCTTGAAAGGCCAAAGCAAAGGAGACTCACAGTGGTTGAGTCCACAACACGCAGATTAATTTCACTTTTGGAAGCTGCATCAGCAATTGCATGTGCATCCGAACACTTAATTTTAACAGTGTCAAAGAAAGGAAGTTCTTGAACTTCTGCAACCCCAAGCTTGTTCAACCCTAAGGAAAATATACCAGCGAGACCATGGACACGCTGGGCAATAGATTTTAGACCTGCAGGTCCATGGTAAACAGCATACATGGCAGCCATGTTGGCAAGCAACGCCTGCAGGAAAATGAAAAGATGAAGTACTCATCAACATGAATCAACATATCATCTAGTTATCTGAACGAACTAATAGTGAAAAGTGAAAAATGAGTAATCAGATACTAAGAAGTAATTACTTGAGCAGTACAGATGTTGCTAGTGGCTTTGTCCCTCCTAATATGCTGTTCTCTAGTCTGCATAGCCATACGCAGAGCTTGCTTTCCTGAAGAATCAACACTAATACCAATAATCCTCCCAGGCATCATTCTCTTATACTCTTGTGAAGTAGCCAAGAACGCAGCATGAGGACCACCATAACCCATCGGAACACCAAACCTTTGAGCAGAGCCAACAACAATATCCGCCCCAAATTCTCCAGGAGGTTTCAACACAGTCAAAGCCAGCAAATCCGTAGCCATCACAACCTTAACACCATTAGCATGAGCATTCTTAACAAACTCAGCATAATCCAAGACTTCACCTTCAGTACCAGGATACTGAACAAGAACCCCACAAACATCACCAGAGCTGTAATCTATATCCTTAAGATCAGAGGTGACAACTTTCAAATCAAACCCATCAGCTCTAGTCTTACAAACATCAATAGTCTGAGGGTGACAGTTACTAGCAATGACAAAGGTCTTCTTTTTACCCTTAAGAATGTTGTTACACATGGCCATTGCCTCCGCAGCAGCAGTGCCTTCATCCAGAAGCGACGCATTGGACATAGGAAGACCCGTGAGATCTGTGATCACGGTCTGGAAATTGAGGAGCGATTCGAGACGACCTTGAGAGATCTCAGCTTGATAAGGAGTGTATTGAGTGTACCAAGCTGGATTCTCCATGATGTTACGGAGAATGACAGTAGGGACATGAGTGTTGTAGTAACCCATCCCGATGAAGGATTTGAAAACCTTGTTCTTGGAAGCTAAATCAACCATGTGTTGAATCATTTGGCTCTCGGTTAAACCAGCGTCGAATTTGGAGAACTTCATGGAATCTAATCGAATCGATTTGGGCACCGTAGCATCGATGAGTGAATCGATATGGTCAAAGCCACAGAATTTAGCCATGTGGGTTTGTTCGTCTGGTGTTGCAGAGTTGTGACGACGAGGGAAAGTATCGCTGGGTTTAACAGCATCGACGGAGATGGAACGCGTCTGCTGGTGCCTCCCGAAAGCCGCCGTGTGGTTGACAGATCGAGGGGTGGAGATGAAAGGGGAAAGGGAAGAGACATACCTCGCCGGAGCGTGAGGAACAAGGTGAGGTGTTTCAGCGTTACGGTGTCGTTTTGTGTCGTTAACGAGACGTTTGACGATTCCTCTGTAAGCAAGTCTCCTTGCGCGCTCCATTGGGAAAAAAGGTTGCAGTCAGAAAACGAAGAGAGTAAGAGAGATGTTTTGAGAAAGATGGATGTCTTTTTTAGTTTTTCGCCATGAATGAAAGGAGGAGGTAGAAGCTAGCTACAAGGAGGGAATCTGAGAGAGAGTATATACAATATACACTCACGGACCGTTGAATATAAAATGTGTATATTCACGTCCCAAGAAATAGTTAGTTTATAAATACAGAGAAATTTTTGGGAAATAAATAAAAATCCTCAAATTTCGTGGTGTAGGCTCGGATGTGGTTGGTGAAAAGTTGCAGATTCCACGTGTATCGCATCTAAATCAGTAGTGCAATATTGTGCTAATCATTTTATTTTTATGATTAAATTGGATCTCCGACATCTCTTAATTATTTGTTTATTAGTAGCAGTTTCTCCAAACTATTTACATTTTTTCACAACAATATACAATATTTTTTATTGAGTACTAACTATTGTGATTTTAAAAGTAGGATTATTTAGTGTCTTTAGTTCGCAAATTTCTTATTTTCCTACAAAAACTGTAGTTCCCCTCTAATGGGACATACGTAAATTGTAAAGTTTAATCAATGTTAAGTTTTTTTGGTTCTGATTTACATATCCAACAAAAAAGTACGAAAAAATAGAATTTATGCACCAAATCCTTGAGATAATTTACAGGAATTGTGGGATATGCTGTAAAAGCACGAGATAAAATTTGAAAGGAAGGGAACTGAAGTGGAAGAGATTGGGTATCAGTGGACAAAAATGTTTGTCACCTTTATCACTCAGAAAGATAACAACAAATAAATATATATATGGCAAACAAATTTTAATTATTTTGGTTCACATGAAAATATATGATAAATTAGGTGGCGGAATGCGTTTCACAGAGAGTTTATCTCCACAAAGAAAATTTTAATTAAACAGATAAATATAGGGTTCGTCTTTTTCTTCATCATGCATGGGAACCATCGTCATCCATATATATATATATTCGACAGAAAATGAAATATTATAGTTTTCGACCTTCCAAGAATAATATATCTTAAAGATCGTGGAAAAGATTACTCATGAGTCATGACCTACTCTTTTTAAAAACACTTAGTTCATATATATGGTTCTATTATGGCGTTTCTTGAGCTAAATCAAAATGAAGGATTAGAATATGCTCGAAAAGGCGTCAAGAAAATCTTTGGATTTCAGTTGCATACTTGCTTGTAAAAACTAATTGTATTTGTTTTTGTTTTTTGTTCAAAAATTAATTATTTGTTTACCAGCTACAAAAATATATAACATGATTGATAAAGAGTGAATATCTAATAGAATTGATTACAAACATTATTTTGAAACAAATAGAGTGATAGGCATACCTATAATAATTCTGTCCAAAAGAAAAAAGAAAAAGGCATGCCTAAATTTATTACTTTCATAAACAAATAGTAATAATGAAAAGTGATCAAGCCCAAATTGCAAGAGCAGACATCATCCCAGCTCCAAGAAACAAAAAGCAATAAGAAACAACTTGAACTCTGAAATCAACACTCATCTTCTTGCTCAAGAAATCCGCAGCGATCAAATCCACAAGCGCCATGTACACAAGTATCCCCGCAGAGAGAGAATCGAGCACTCCTTCAGCCACCAATGCTGCAACGCTATAAGAGTTGTAAGATGAGGCAATGGCCGTTCCCACCGCTACACCGATCGGAGTAGTGATGGCGAAGAAGAAAGCCATCATGGCAGATCCACGCGGGGTTAGTCTGGCCTCTGCGACGCAGCCACCGAGGGCAAAACCTTCGAAGAATTGGTGGAAGGAAAGAGCGAGAAGGAGAGGACGTATGGTGCATGGGCTATGTGATACTCCAAGCGATATTCCTATGATTATTGAATGTGACACTATTCCCATTTCAAGTATCTGAATACAAAAATATAAGGGTATCATCAATTGATTTTGTGCATCGACACTATACAAGGAAATTATATAAACGGATTGGTTTGACTAAGTCACATAACGTCAAAATATATTAACACACACACACACACCAAAAAAAAAAAATGTTTCCACAATGCGTTTAAGTCGTCATTTGTATCTTTGGAAGAAAACTTAAATAATAGTATGATATTTTAGAATTATCTTATTTTTTCGTTTTCATATTAATAATGTTTTGGTAGAATGAACATGAAGTAGTACTATATATAATAGTTACGAAGATAACATTAAATAATTACTTAAACAAGCAATAAAATAAATTTTATTATTTTTTTCAATAACAAAATCTATATAGTGATTAGCAACTAACTAAACTTGGCATTGTAAAACTTTATAGTTGATTACTATAACAACTCTAAAACAGCTTATGCAAGTCATGTACAGTTATTAGAATTCATCCAATTGACTTGGCTACATTGTATATGAATGAAGTCAACTGCATTTGAAATAAATAAATCTTATTAGCATTAAAGAACTCAAAACTTAAAAGTCAGAGCTTACGAAAAACAAAGTCAAAGTCAAAAAACATATGAAGAAAAGAAAAAGGTCGTTTACCTGAGAAACAACAACGTGCCTCACACCACTGTCCAAGCCTACGTCCCCGTGGCCGTGGCTGTGGCCGTGTCCATGACCGGAAACACCACTTCTCTTAGAGAGAGCCTCAAAACCTTCGGCACCCATGGAGAGGCTATGACGGTGATGCTCCGCGTGAGCCCGCATCCCCACGATATGCAACGCCCCTCCATCTTCTTGATCTCTCAGAAAACCCGATTCAAGACCTGGGTCAGACATAACCGAAACTTGCGTACCAAGCGACTCGACGGACTGGTTCATCATCTTCTCCTGTTTCCTCTCGTAGTATCCCGTGATCATGAAATCCGCGAGCAGAGTAAGAAGCGCCGCGACCATGGCGAAGAATTCTGGAAAAGGGAACATTTTCCATGGAAACTCCGGCAGACATGGGTCGGACAAAGCTTTGGATCCGCCCGAGAGCATGTGAACGAACCCTGTTGCGAGGATAACTCCTGCTGCGAACGCTTTGGCTCCCCTCATTAAGCCACCGTTTAACGGAAGTAGGGTTCCAACTAGAGGAATCGAGACTCCGGCAGCTCCGGAGATAAGGATCGACGCCATAGCTGCGAACTTGAGGGTAAGAGCAGCTGCGTCATCTCGGCACGGGTCTGAGTCGCCCGAGTCACAGCTAGTTGTGAACGACTCTGTTTTGTTACATGCAAAAATAAATTGAGTTAACTTTGCTAAGAAAATCTCAAAATTTGCATTTAAGTGTGTTTAAGAGCGAAATGAAGTAATTGCTTTGAGATTTGAAGTGACAATACCTGTCAAACCAGATGATAATGGTCGAAGAAACTGCCAAAAATCCTGAAAACATTATGAGGCAAAATTATGTGAGGAAACAGGATTGAAGAAGCAAAATAACATTAAATAGATGAAGTGGAAGAAGTTTCAGACCTGTAAGAGAGACATTTACTAAATCCGATTAGGCGATTAAACTTGTAGAATTATATAAATTATTGCCAAGGAAACCAGCAAGCTAAGTATATATGGGTTATTAATATTATGGAGTTGTCTGTGTGTTTTATAAAGAAAGATTGGGAGAATGTCAATCAGTGCGAGGGTTTGTGTGTGCGTGCACGTACGTTAACAAGGTCACATGAGGTTCACGGGAATCAAATGACCATAGAATGTCGTCATTTTCATCTAGTACCCTCATTGACAAGAATATTAAAGTTTGGAAGATAATAACTACGAGAAAACAAATATAGAATTAGAGATGAGATGTATGAGAATGTTTTGTTATAATTGAAGTCTTTGTTCGTATCTTGCATCAGAAGTATGACTCTTGTTTGGTCAACTTGCAGAAAAATGACTATTACAATGCGAAATACTAGTAATGTTTTGCGTCTTAATAAAATTTCATTCAAAAGATTATGTAAGTTAGGTTTGCATTTTACAGTTGATTTTGTTTTTCTCCTATCTCATGATTCTCTGTTTTAATAATTAAAAGTTAAAATTTAGAAAATAGCCACAAACATATTCAAAAAGTATATATTTGGGCCAACCGGCCCAGTAAGGGAAGAATGTTCCTTAAGTTGCCTAAATGAGCGACTGAGAAACTGGCCCACAAAGGCCGGACCTGTATCATTCACAACCGGAAAACTTTAAAACTAATAAACCAACGTTCTTAAAAAAGCGACACTTTGGGCCATAATTTGTTGGGAAGGGAATAAGTAAGAATATGCTTTGGGCATATCTGATGATTTATATCTGTCTCATCTCATCTCTCATCGTTCCGGGAGAAGAGAAGAGAGACCCATCCCTCACTTCAAAGTTCAAAGTCTCGAAGGATCTTCTCCAACTCTCTCTAAACAAGATTCCAAATTTTCAAAGGTAAGCAATCGTTTCTTCTAATGAATTTCATTTCTCCGGTTTTGTAAGTTGAGTGATTTCGTTTTGAAGAAACTCTGAATATGATAGGAAATCAAAATTCACAGAGTTTTCATTCAGTTGGGTTTTCTCTGAATTTCATCAATGTACTTCTTTCTTACATTTACTTTAGTTGATCAAATAAATATCCAGTCTTTGACAATAGCTGATTTTCAGATTCGATAAAAGACTTCAAATTTCGTGTGTTTTGATTCTTCTCTTGTTATGGACGTAGCTGATTTAGGGGGGGGGGTGTGAAGATAAAGTTTCGATTTCTATTCATGTCTTTTTGGATTTTGATTTGAATTTGAAGTTAAACTAGAGAAAATCAGCTGAATCCTTACTTGTTATATGGTATGAAACATCTACTTGATATGTCTTGTTCTGCTGAACCAAATTATGTCTTGAAATCTTAGCTGCTTTTGTTTTTGCAGGTGAATTTGTTTGATAGAATCAAGAACAAACCTTTAAAATGGCGCATCTACTTTCAGCTTCATGCCCTTCAGTTATCTCACTTAGCAGCAGCAGCAGCAAGAATTCAGTTAAGCCGTTTGTTTCAGGGCAGACCTTCTTCAATGCTCAGCTTCTTTCAAGATCTTCTCTCAAAGGACTTCTCTTCCAAGAGAAGAAACCGAGAAAAAGCTGCGTTTTCAGAGCAACTGCTGTACCTATAACCCAACAAGCACCACCCGAAACATCTACCAATAACTCATCCTCTAAACCAAAGCGTGTTATGGTCATTGGTGGAGATGGTTATTGCGGTTGGGCTACTGCTCTCCACTTGTCCAAGAAGAATTACGAAGTTTGCATTGTTGACAACCTTGTAAGACGTCTTTTCGACCACCAGCTTGGACTTGAGTCATTGACTCCTATTGCCTCCATTCATGACCGAATCAGCCGATGGAAGGCTTTGACAGGGAAATCAATTGAGTTGTACGTTGGTGATATCTGTGATTTCGAATTCTTAGCTGAGTCTTTCAAGTCTTTTGAGCCGGATTCAGTTGTCCACTTTGGGGAACAGAGATCCGCTCCTTACTCGATGATTGACCGGTCCAGAGCAGTTTATACACAGCACAACAATGTGATTGGGACTCTCAACGTTCTCTTTGCTATAAAAGAGTTTGGAGAGGAGTGTCATCTTGTAAAACTTGGGACGATGGGTGAGTATGGAACTCCAAATATTGACATCGAGGAAGGTTATATAACCATAACCCACAACGGTAGAACTGACACTTTGCCATACCCCAAGCAAGCTAGCTCCTTTTATCATCTTAGCAAAGTTCATGATTCGCACAACATTGCTTTTACTTGCAAGGCTTGGGGTATTAGAGCCACTGATCTCAACCAAGGAGTTGTTTATGGAGTGAAGACTGATGAGACAGAGATGCATGAGGAACTCCGTAACCGACTGGATTACGATGCTGTGTTTGGTACAGCACTTAACCGGTTCTGTGTGCAAGCTGCTGTTGGTCACCCACTTACAGTTTATGGTAAAGGTGGTCAGGTAAATGACTTTCTTGATCTGTTTTCACATGAAATTTCAATCGAAAAATTTGAGGTTTTGATTGAAGTTTTTCCCTTTGCAGACGAGAGGCTACCTCGATATAAGAGACACGGTTCAATGTGTTGAGATCGCTATAGCAAACCCGGCAAAAGCTGGTGAGTTCCGGGTCTTCAACCAATTTACAGAACAGTTTTCAGTCAATGAACTGGCTTCACTCGTCACTAAAGCGGGTTCAAAGCTTGGGCTAGACGTGAAAAAGATGACGGTGCCTAACCCGAGAGTGGAGGCAGAAGAACATTACTACAACGCAAAGCACACTAAGCTGATGGAACTTGGACTTGAGCCTCACTATCTATCTGACTCACTTCTTGATTCGTTGCTCAACTTTGCTGTTCAGTTTAAAGATCGTGTGGACACGAAACAAATCATGCCTAGTGTTTCCTGGAAGAAGATTGGCGTCAAGACTAAGTCCATGACCACATAAAGTGCAGACCAATATTACACATAAGGAGAGATTATGAAAGAGATGATGTGTTGTTTGGTATCTTCAAACTTCATTTCTGCAAAAGACTTGCTAGGCTTAAGAGGTTTTGTCCATATTACATTGTGCAGGTTCTTTAATGTTAGATCTTAATTTCGATGAAAATGTTATAATGTTGCCTTAAATGTTATGTAATGAGAAAAACTATATTATATGAAAAATAAGAAAATGTTAAATAAGTAACAGAAAACCATCTTTTACTTCAGTTAAGAGAATCTGACGAATATCGATCAATGGTTGCAGAAAAATTTCTTCGAGATCTTAGACGAATAAAACTGTAATTAAATTTCTTCAATAAAATCTGGTTTAAAATTTATATAAGTTACGTAATACTTTTGGTGTATTAAATTTAAAATAATGGAGAGTGGTGTTGGTGGGTCATCGTCGTTGGCTATTTTTAAAAAATATTAATGTCTTTTCCAAATACGAAGGAAACTTGTGGGGTCAAACTCTAAGGAATAGAGTGGGTTTTGTATAATTATAATTGTAGCCCTAATGATTCTCTCGTTTTTTCGTATACTATTTTTCTAAAGAACAATAAACGATTCGATTACTACTATAGTTATAAAAAAAAAGAAACAGCTTACACATATTTTCACTTTCCCCATTTATTTTGTTTGACGAAAACCACATAACCAAAAGTAAGTCGATATCCCAATTGGCCAATTCCCATTTATTTTTTAATTGAAGAAAAATATGCAATATGATTTTATTTTTTTTCCGTCAAAATATGCAATATGATTATATGAATAAACTGCACTCTATCTGGACTCTGTGTTCCGCTTACGTACGTCTATGATTTTTTTTGCGTGCTTTTCTTTGAAACTATCAAATGAATCCTTAGTGGCCGAGCTGCCACCATATCTCAGAGTTACACGTAAAAGCGTATTGGGAAAATTTAATATTCATGTTGTGCGCCTCTTAACACATTTGTATCTACGATTTTGTCTCTGTTGTTTTTGCAGCATATCCGAAAATAGCACCAATGAGGAAAAGTGAGAGAGCTTGCTGTCCAAAAAGTGTATATATTTTTATTCAATTTTTTTAATGCTACTTACAAATGATATTGAAAAATAAAAGAAACTAGATATAAATAATAAAACAAGTGGATGGAATGATCAAATAATTGAACAAACAATTCTCCATAGTTAACACTTAACACTATTCAACTTAACTGAAATTAATAGTTTGAAAGCGTGGAGGCTTTTGGTGTGGAGGCACTGAGAGTTTTCTTTGCATTTTATTGCAAATATTAATATCATTATTTACTAAACATTTGTTGGAGAGATTGTTGGTTATGATTGATGAGCTCATCATCCTCGGCCTCCATCAGTATTCATCAACTTGCGAATTAAAAATATATACAAAATAGCATAACCTTAATTTCGAAGACATGTCACATGATCTCACACAAAATTCTTAATCCCACAAACTACCACCAAGTTGTATATAGGTCGGCAAGTTTTTTTCTTTTTTCAAGTTAATTTCGGATGTATGAACGTATGTGCATACACTTTACAGTATGGTTTTGAAACTTGAATATCAAAAATTTATCTATGGAAATTACTCCTTAGCAAATGATATCTGAGTAACAAAGAATAATAGTATTTTGTAACACGCACAAAAATATGAACTAGTGGAATATATTAAAAACGATGTCTCCGTTACTTCGCCTATACTGAAACTCGTTTGAGTTTTAACAAATTAAAGGTAAAAAATATATTACGCTTCGCACATGCAAAAAATAAAAATGACTGCATCCAGATCATCCGAAGCTCTCTCGGTAAACTAGCACTTTAGTGTGAGATCAGCACCTAACATTTATTTGACATAGGTCAACCTTGACCCTTGAAATGTGGAACTTGGACTTTTGACCTCATTTTCCTCAACCTACTAGAAAAATCGACCGGTATAAAGAAGCTACATATAGCATTCTATTCCAATTACCAACTCGAAAGAAGAAGAAGAAAAAAGAGAAATTCTTGGTCTTTTCTGAATCTTTGAAAAAGAAAATCAATAATTGTGGGGAGGACAAAAAAAGAGGGTTTGTTTTTGGAGATGCCACTTAAGCCCAGCGTCGCTGTCAAAACCCCCTCAATTATTGAAAGTGGGTCTTCTGATTCATTCATTTCCAAAACCCTTATGAATTTATAACCAAATAATTCAAAAATGTATATACAATTCCACAACTAACCTTTTTCTCAAACAAGATACGTTTGTTTAATTAAGGGAAAGATTAAGACATGGAAATTTCACTGAAACTTCTAATGCATAAACACTACCGACTTCGTACCTAAACGGGATCAAGAAACAATCACGAAATCGTCTGACGACTTAGGATAGTCATCTCCATTTTTTGAGAAAGATTTAGCTTTTGGTATTTTCAATTATACCGACGTTTATATTTGTTTTTTGTTTTTCTAAATAGAGAATATTTCCTTGAATAGGAAATTAACGTGATGCCGAGAGCTTGGAGACCTTACAAATAATAGTAGAATCTTCTTCCCTCGTTTTCTCTACTTTATTTTTCAGGAATATTAAAGAAAGAAACTTTGAAATTATCGACAAATCGTATTCATATCATCATCAGATTATAAAAGATTTCTAATTTACCAAAGAAATAATTACTCATAAGTCCGATTAAAATCACAACTACTCAGACGAATTATATATATCCAGATCCTATATATCAGAAGAAAAGAAAAGAAAAACAATTACCAATTCAAGTAAAAGGTTTCTGAGCTAAATTGTTAGATCGTTAGGTATAAACATCTTGCGTTTTATCAATAAACTTATATTTTGTATATGGTTCGAATCTCTTAGTCAAATATTGTGAAAAAAGGAATAAAGAAATTTCAATCATTAGATATACAACTAGATCATAGTTTAGTAGTCCTAATCAATCCGATTCATCATTAATGAGGCTGATGGATTCATACTTTATCAAAAGAAGCAAATCATATAAAATTTACTAATTACACATCTTTAATTATTCATAATTCATTTTCTACATGGGTGTTTAATTATGATCATCTGATGATAATCAGAATTTGGCTTTCATGACCAATTGAAGTGAAACCCTAATTTTTGTTTTCTTTTGATACTGCAAAAGCCTATTGATTTTAACACAAGTAAGAAGACGATGAAAATTACAATCATACCCAAAGAGCTCCAACTTGGACAAGCTTAGGAACAAGTTGACCACTTAAGTGAAGAGCGACAAGGGACTCAAGACCTCCGACGCACTCACGGCCAATGAAAACCGCCGGCGGAGGACCAACGACGGAGACGCCACCGGAATATTCATCTTGTAGAGCCGTGGGAAGAGAGGAAACCTCGTGATCATCGAGCTCGATGACGGTGGGGATTACGCCGATCGTTGCTAAGAGTCTCTTCATGACGTGGCACATGCAACATGAAGATCTACTGAAGATGATCACAGGATGCTCCGATATCAGCCGTCGGATCTTGGCTTCCGTTGATTCCTCTTCGTCGATGGAAAGAGAAGTAGATGAGGTTTGAGAAGGAGGAGTGAGGTCTAAGCGAACGACGTCGTTTGAGAAACGTTGTAAGCCTAATTCTTGCATCATAGCAGGCAATTAGAGAGAGAGAGAGAAACGTAAAGAGCTTTTTCAAGAAGAAGAGGAGATTTTGTATTTGTATATATAGAAAGAATCAAAAAGAAGTTTAAAACAAAAGAAGGAATCATAGAGGAAATAAATACAAGGGCCAATAAAATAAGAAGAGAATTATTGGGGAAAGAAAAAGAAAAGGACAAACAATGGGGAGGAGAAGAAGGGAGTGGTGTATGTGCTTGCTTACATCACAAAGTACTGTCTCGTGATGTGTTTCTTTTGCTTTCGTTTTTTTTTTTTGTAGTTTAGAAAATTTATTTATTCTGATGAGTTAAATGCATGGGAGTTCCAAACTTCCAATACCCACGCGCTAGATTTTATTGCCGATGTTGACCTTTTCAATAGCTAAAGTTAAAGGAAAAAGAGTATTCACAATTTGGAGCATAATAGGAGTTAGGACGACGTCTTACTCGCATCATGTATGGAGAATACATTTTGTCTAAGAGAAGTAAAGAATTTATCTTTTACATTAGAGTAGATGTATTTGAATACAAATGTTCATTAATTTAAATAATTCAATTTGTGTTCTTATAAATTACTAACATATGCATTAGAGGAGATGTATTTGAAAGTATTGCAATTACCGAATGATTTTGTTATTTTTCAAAAATTTACCGACTTGTATATTGGGTGCACAATTGATTGTTTTGCATTAGAGGGGAGTAGTTGCGACTTCTTTTGTAAGAGTACCGAATAATGTAATTAAAAGGATAAATTTTACAAAGAGAGAAACAAAAAAATGTGACTGGCCATTTTTAATATATCAGAAAGAATAAGAAAATGAAACTAGAATCTTTATTTATTTATTTATAATATTTTTTTATTTTTAGATTTCTCTTTATTTGAGGATTTAGTTAATTAATTTTTATTATTTTATTAGGTTTAACTGTATTTGAGATTATACTTTTTTAAGTGCTACAAAATGGTCATTGCATATTCTTTGAGCTTACACTTTTGCTATTATGACAAAGCATTAAGCAAATATGTTATCATGTGATTATATGAAAATATTAAAGTAATGGACCAATTCCAAGGCTTCTTATATTGAGATTCTGTTGCTGGCGATTCCGTCATTACGTAGCCCAGCCTGAGACTACTTTGTCGCCAAGAAAACTCCCAAATTTAGGATATCAACATATAAATATATGAACATATAATTAAGGCGTTCAGAAAAATTTTAGTCCACTTTCGTTTTCAAGTAGAATTACACCATTTAAGTTCTAAATGATAAGTTCTCCTGAAAACAACAGGACGAGTGAATAATAATCACAAAGAGTTACGAATCCATTTTTTTCATCTAAAATGAATAAACTCATATGGTCATGGAGTTTAATAGAAAAAGTTATCTCATGGGTGTGGATGGAAGGGTGGTTTTGTCCGCTTGTTCCAGTATATTTTGAAGGATATTTTAGCAGATGTGTCTCCCATTCAAGTATTCAACAATATAAAGTGTAAACTCATGTGAGCAATTTTAGAAAAATAATAACCAAATAAATAAATAAAAGTAAGGTAGAGGGTAATAACTTAATGAACTAAAGAAATGCATGGATCAAAATGCACAACAAATATATATGCCGTATAATAAAGGTTGCTGTTTATTTTTAATGTTTGAAATAACTAAAAAAAATCTGAATTATGTTACTAGTTAATTACCTTTATTCTAAGAATTTATTTTTTCAGAAAATATTGGTTGAAGTTATATCTTCACCACACTCAATATGATCAAAGATCATCATTTATTTGTTGTTCTCTTTGTTCTACAACATACAATATTAATATTTAAAAAGTAACTTAACATTGATAAATCAGCTAGTGTGTTCGAAAATTCAAGAAACGACAATGGTTTTTATTTTATTTTTAAACCGACAATAGGTTAGTCTCAAATTCATCGAGGTTATTGATCAAATTGCTTGATATAACAAAAGAAAATAAATAAAAGTATTGTTGAATATTATTTGGTTAAAACAATAAGTAAAAGTACCATGCACATACTATTCGAGTTTTCCACTGATGAGTAAAAATCTAAGGAAAAAAATTATAATATGATGTAAAAATGAAGAAGAGCAATTTTGGAGAAAATTAAGTAAAGACTTCAAAACAGAGTAAGGACAAGCATGAAGGGTGTGGAAATAAACGAAATGGAGCCCAATTTGAAACGGACTTTAGAGAGATGTGGTTGTAGGAGTACCGTCGATGGTGTTGTCTTCAACTTCGTGTCTGCCACATGTGCTCACGTAAGCCCATCTTTATTTTTAATTGTAATGACAAAAGTATTAGTTAACTAGTTTATTTATGTTTTCTCTTTTATCTTAGGTGGATCCATTTTCTTTTGTTGTGATATCTCTTCGAGTCTTTTTTTAATGTCCACCATGATCATGACGTATTCTTTTTATATTGGTCTCACCTAAAACATTATGTCCTAAGATTCTATATGTAAGATTCCATTTCCATCCATATTCTTATAAAATACAATAAAACGAATCTTTGTCAATGATTCGAATTGCGTTTGAGAAAGATCGTATACTTAGCTCCATTTACACCTACCCATAGAGTTCTCCCTAACTGGCTAAATAAATATGCTAGTGTTATTGGTTAAGAGGTTGTAATTACATATTGTATATGTAGATGCAAGTCTTAAGTCTAGAAATTTACATGTCTTGCTTTGCTTTGAATTTTAGAAAAGCTTCGGTAGAGGAGATTTCAAACCAGGATATCACACGGGCATTAATACAGTATCAAATATGATATATACCTTACAATATATAGAGTTGTTTCAAAAAGATGATTTTGGAAACACGCTAAAACCCCAAACAATGATCATGATTCAAAAGAAAGATATAAGGTATATACTCTGCATCAGTTTGAAATGTAAATAAAATTATCATAATGTTATAAGAAACAAGAAAAATAAAAGAAGAGAAGATGATCTAGACTACTAATTTAAGTGTATCGAAAGAGAAGAGAGACTGGAAGTAAGGAGCAAGGACCCAAGTTTGGAAGTAAGGCTCTGGCAAAAGTTTGATGGTCAGCGAGAAGCAAAGTCTTAGTACGAGGATCTTATTTGAGTAACCTTTCTTTCAAATCCCAGTGATTTGAATTATTTGGCCTCTTACCTTTAATTTTAAATATAGATAGACGTCTTATTGGTTAATAAGACTTAGCATAATCAAGTCATATCTAACAAGAGAATTTATCAAAAGAAAAATTCAAAACAACAAAATGTTGCAAATTCGAGAAATATACAAAAGGAATTAAAGTAGAAAGAGAAATGGAGGTTAGTTTCTCTTCTCTTCTTATAACCTCACTCTTTCTTGGATAACAAGTTTAAAAAATGTGTTTTAAATTTTAACACTTTACAGCCCTAGGGCTTGGGATTCCCATGTATGCCAAGCGTGGAGACACCCTCACTTTAGGACTAGGCCTTGGAGATGGAATTGGTCCGTAAGAATTAGCTGGTGAAACCCTAGGAGACAGACTGACTTGCTCCAGTGCTTGTGCTTGTAGCTCCATTGGATAATCTCTAACACACCCAATTCTTGGACCATATCCACTTGTCCATTTACAAGACAGTCTCTTTACAGGATCAAACACTGGTCTCGCTCTCTCTTCTTTCTCTGAAGGTATCTCAACTTCTTCTGAGACTTCCTTCCTTTCTTCTTCTTCATCTGCAGTCGATTTGAATGACGAATATTCCTCATTCACAGAACATCTCTGCAATTCAGTTCAACAACACTCGTGAATAAAAACATTCTCTTGATGCCAATAACACAAATACTAATCTCATAATATTTATTTCCTTACCTTAACATTGGTGAGATCAACATTGTGCTCCTCTAAGAAACTTATGAACTCCTTGAAGTTGTCTTCTGTTGGGAGATAATGTCCACTATATGGCCATATAGCCTGAAGAAACAGAAGGTAAATCAGACATTTTAGTTTACATAACATATTAAGAGAAGCAAAGACAGGTAGTTTCTTATTCAAGTACCTCAAGGATCCCATCGCGGGCGACTAACCTTCCTGCTGCGGTTGTGGCACCTCCAGATAAGAAACTAGAGTGCTGGAAAAGACCTTTCTTTTTAATCCCTACGTATAAGTTTCTAGTAGTACTAAGTACAAAAATCGACTTGGCTTCCTCTGTTGAATTGATCAGAGTCATGCCCTGTTTATACATTAGTCTCCCATCTTCTACTATCACTTCATATGCTTCTCTCTCCATCTGCAGGTTTCAAAGAAACACAGAGGTTAATGAGTAATCAACAAGGCAGAGCTAACTAATTAGTATAGTCGAGTCGAATCAGATAAAAAATCACACCGGTCCTAAGTATCTGATGCATTGTTTTTGCAGAACACTTCTAGGGTGTTTCTCAAGATTTACATCTTTGCCGTCTCCTATATCCAACCTTTAGTTTCAAATCAGTGAAAACAGAGTTTTAGAACACATTCAAAGACAGGAAGATCTTAAGATGGATTCTGGATTTAAGTCCTTACCAGTAAAAGAATGGTTGTGTGCTCTTGCTCGCTGACCAGACATCATAATAGAAGTGCAAGTTGTGGCCGTAACGATGACGTGGGTCAATCTGTAATTTCAAGAGATGGATCATTAGAGTATATTCAATGATAGCTTTGGATGTCAAGTAGGGTACTTGTCTTTGATATGAAGTTACAAAGATATTTAGGTTATGGGGACTTACAGCTTCAAGCCAATGCTGAAGAGCTAATTTCTGAGCCTTTTCATCTTTAGATAAGCCTTTCCCAACCTAAGAAAGTGAGACCCACGTTGGTTTTTCATATGAAAGAGAGATATTGAGTTCTACTAATAACACCTTGACTTATAAGTAAACAGAGATAAATTGATGTCAGACCTTAGCAGCTCGTTTTCTAGCTCGTGCCCATTTCGAAACAGCGGTCTCATGTTTTTCTTCTCCAAAGAAAGACACAGAGCTCAAATCCAAAGCTGCACCTTCCAAAGTCCTCCACCTACAACATTTCAAGCAATACAAAGGGTTAGTGTAAACATCTTTAAAAGACATTAAAAAAAAAGACGAAGATGAATCAAGTAACTCACCAGAGCTCCTCAACAACGACCGCACAATCTGCTAAGTTCCTTCTGGTCCTGTAACTCTTGTACACCTTTTGTAACGTAGTTGCAGCTGCATCAAGCTCGGTGACAGGTCTAGGAGAGAAGAACACAAATGGCTCTGGTGGAGTAACTGTAGGTTTCTTGATTTGGATTCTCTCACAGTTTCTTCCATTCAAAGTGTTAGGCGTTGACTTCTTTGTCTCCAAGACCTCAAAATCTGAATCAGTCTTGGTCTCTTTAGGAACCTCCCAGCTGTTGAAACTCAACGACCGCTCCATAGTACTCTTAGGAGAATTCTGGTGCCTATTAGTATCGTCTCTCTTGAAACTGTTGGTTCTTGATGTCAAGCCTCCGTCTTTAAGTTTGAAGCATAAGGACCCAACTTCAAGACCCATGACCACTAATATAACGAAAGGATAATTCCAAAGTATATTTAATATAGAAAATCCCCTGCACACATTAATTAAACAAACAGTAGTCGCATTAAAATTAGCTATACCAAACCAATTATTTGTCTCATTCAAACATTTTAACAAATAAAAGTACCTTGTGTGGGTATCAAACACAAAACAAACGTTCCTTGGTGTTTGTTTAGACAAGAAACAGAGAAGCTTGAAAGAATAAAGAATAAAAGAATGATTTTTGTTCTTTGGAGATAAAACTGAACTAGGGATATGAATATAATGATGACTAAGAGATCTTAACATAAATATAAGTAAGGGTAGGCAGTTGAAGACTATTGAGAGAGTAAGAAGTCTTCGTTTTTGCAAAATTGTTGAATATGGAAAAAATATTACGGAATATTCAAAGTTGGCGTGTTTGAATTGTTGAATATTACCAAAAGAGACAAAATAGTGAGAGGAGGCTAACTAGGAGACAGAGTATGTGGGGAGCCATAAGAGATGGAGGCTAACGAAGGTAAGTTCATGGAAGTTATTGAGATAAGGACAATTCACATAATCTTTTTCCAACATTAATTTTGTCGTTCTTATTTAATTATATAAATAACTACATATTTAGTACACAATAATTTTAAAGGGTTTACGTATTAATTATCTAACGGTGAAGTTTAGGTCACACAATGGTTCATGTAGAATTATTACACACGATGACACGAATGTCAAAATTTGCGAGGAGCATAAACGTTTTACATTTGAAAACTTTGTATGCACTTGTGTTGACAAATTAAATCTTCGGCATGTAGACATGTATGGTTGCTATAAAATTATCTGCTATTTCAGAGTTACTCAACGGGTTTACTTTTACATTTGAAAACAAAATTCTCTCAAATCCTTACACAAGGTCTATATCCAAGAAGAGGATTATGAAAGAATTGAACTAGGGTTTAATTCATCAAAAAGTCAAACGGTTCAAAGAAATACGTCAAGTTGTCAATTTGCGAATTGTCCAATATAAACATGTATTTTCTATCTTAGAAATACTAAAAATCAAATCGTGTTATTTCTTTTGTCAAAAACCTGTCTATCATTAACGTTCAGACGCAGTTTTATTTGTTCCAAAGTATAGTTTATGAGACTATTGAATACATTATCCTACAAATGGTCAAACATAACATATACATTTAAAATTGTAAAAGAATTTCTATTTCTACTGAAATTTTATATCTTTAAAGTTTCAATTGATAATTCAAGTCATACAAGTTCACACGATAGACAAAATTTTATTTTGTTAAGGAGTGATAAGGGTTACTTTTGGGTTTTATATGTCTTCATCGATATGAACATGTTCAACTCGTTTTATTTACATGGAATATGTCGTACGTACGTCCAAAATTTATAGAATTGTAGAAAATAAACTTCCAAAATTTTACCATTGACTTTCCTCGAAGCTATAGTAGTTCTGAAATTGGAGACTTTGAAAGATAAAAGTACAAAGATTGGAGTACCACTCAACTCTAGCTCGAAGACTTTCTTTAATTTCTGATCTTCCACGTAGTGATAGAGATGCATGGGATGTTTCCAGGAAATACTTCTACGGTTCTATTCTACCAAATCTGGAAAAAAATAAAATGAAAAACAAATCATCGGAAATACTTACAGATTTTAAGTTAATGGGCTGGGCTTAGATTGTTGAATTGGGCCTCGTGCTTTATCTATAATTAGGCTATTTACGAAACCCAGCCAATGAACCTGAGCTGAGACTGAGAGACATCTCGGTGAAGAAGTAGCAGAGATGTCGACGGTGTACGTGCTAGAGCCGCCGACAAAGGGAAAGGTCATTGTAAATACTACTCATGGTCCAATCGACGTCGAGCTTTGGCCTAAGGAAGCGCCCAAATCCGTACGGAACTTCGTTCAACTATGCCTCGAGGGTTACTTTGACAACACCATCTTCCATCGTGTCATTCCCGGTTTTCTCGTTCAAGGCGGCGATCCCACCGGCTCCGGAACCGGTAACTTCTACGCTTTCTGATTATTCTTAGGGTTTAAGACCTCTCATTTGTATCAAATTTTCTTCTGATTGCTCGCTGGATTAGGTCAATTGAGTTTTATGTGTGATATATGTAACAGGTGGAGATAGTATATATGGAGGTGTCTTTGCCGATGAGTTCCATTCAAGGCTGAGATTTAGCCACCGTGGGATTGTTGCCATGGCTAATGCGAGCTCACCTAATTCTAATGGAAGTCAGTTCTTTTTCACTTTGGATAAGTGTGATTGGCTTGATAAGAAGCACACTATCTTTGGCAAGGTAAAGCAAAATTACTTCTTTTGTTTTGTTTTTCTGCTTCGTGCAATTATTCTTTTCTAGTTCTTGATCATATTTAGCTGCAACTTGTTTTTAATTCTTTTAGGTAACGGGCGATTCAATCTACAATCTTTTAAGACTAGGAGAGGTTGACACGAGTAAGGATGATCGACCTCTGGATCCTGCTCCGAAAATATTATCTGTCGAGGTGAAGGATTGTTAATGCTTGATCTATTATAGTGTTCCATGTCTTCATATTGAGGACATTCTCTGATTGATACTGATTCTTTGGTGTGTCATTCTTGTGATTTACTTGATATTTTTTGATACTCTGTATATTTCTGTGACAGGTTTTGTGGAACCCTTTTGAAGATATTGTTCCTAGAGTGTTAGCAAAGACATCAGAAGAATCTGCTGCTGAAATCAAGGAACCCCCAACAAAGCCCGTGAAGTAAGATGTTATCCATGGTCGATTGATAGCTTTAGCTATAATTTTGCTTTGGCTGTTCTTTTGAGACTTTTTTGTTGTTGTCTTTGTGATAATTAGGAAATTGAATTTACTGTCATTCGGAGAAGAAGCTGAAGAAGAGGAAAAGGAACTGGCTGTTGTAAAGCAAAAGATTAAGAGCAGTCATGACGTATTGAATGATCCTCGACTTTTGAAGGCAGAAGCTTCAGATAAAGAGAGGGTAAGAATACAATTTATCTTGTTTGTGGTGTGAACTTTCCCATCTTTAATCTCCCCTTTTTTTCATGTGTGAAAGTGTAGGCTAAGCTGTATTAAAAAAACTGAGGCGACTTATTTTATCTGCCATATTGTGGAATACTAGTGGAGAGTTCCTCGTGGTTGCTATATGTAATGATGCGTACAGTTCTTTAACTTTCTTGCTGTGTAGTCTGCCTAGCAGTCTATCAGTGTGCATTAGATAGTTTTTTAACTTTATGGTTGTCGTTCTTTATTTTAACAAGCAATCTTGACTTTCTGATGTATTTTTATATTTCAGAACGCATCTGAGTCCAAGGAGGTACTATCTGTGCGAGAAGCTCTGAATGCTAAGAAAGAAGCGGCTCAAAAAGATAAAAGCTTTTCTGTATCTGATACAGTTGGAAATAGTGATGATGACGATGATGGTGAAGATGAGACTAAATTTGATGCAAAGATGAGGAATCAAGTGCTCAGCAGAAGGAAGGAGATTGGAGATACGCCTTCAAAGCCGACTCAGAAAAAAAGTAATTACGTTTTCCATCTCTCTATATCCTGATATCCTGAAATATTAAACTTATGGCAATTCTTGATTTGAATAATCAAATCTTCAATCATATTAAGCAATCATGTCTATGTTTAGGGATGTTATCTGTTTATCAACACGATTTGATGCTTTTAGGTTTGGCACCAAGTATTGCCAGAAATAATATACAGTTCTCTCCTCATGCGTGTTCTTTACATTATCTCTAGTTATGTCTGTATATTCTAATTATAATATACTTGTGGTTGTTTTCTTAACAGAGAGCTCTAGCCTGAAAGGCCGTGAAGAGTCTACGCAAAGGTAATGACACCCACAGTTATACGCTACGTCTCTGTATCATTTGTCTTCCAGTGTTTGTGGCTTAGTCAATATGTCTGATTCATTGTTCCTTAGAATACTATTAATCTATTCTAGCAATATCTCAGTGCAAGGCAAGCTCATACTTTGTGTGTTCAAAGTTAGGCTAACAGATACATACAGCACAGAGAAAGCTATAAACGCTTTTCAGTGACCTCTCCGTTTGAAAAAAACAACTATCAAATATGTCACGGATGCTCTCATCTGTACCTAATAACTTATTCTTGATTTATGATTTAGTAATAGAACCTTTCAGAAAAATCTACTTGCTTTTTTTGCATGAATGCTTGAATATGTTTTGCTTTGATTCATGATGGTGTAACCAGTGATGTAAGTCATTGACTCATTAGTTTTGCTATTCACAGGTCTGATGCTGTAAGTAGTGAAGATGAGAAACCAAGGATGGAAAAGTTGTCCTTGAAGAAAAAAGGAATAGGCTCAGAAGCCAAAGCCGAACATATGGAGAAAGGAGACACTGATTTACAGCTTTACAACGCTTCTGAACGCGCCCGGCAGTTGCATAAGTTGAAAAAGCGCAGACTGCAAGGAAATGAGGATTCTGTAAGTTGTTTACCAAATTTGTGGCTTAATTTTAAATTTATTTTCTGGCTTATTATATATTCCCCTTCTTCGTTTCCTAAACTTGTCCTTGCTTTATTGTGGCATACTTATTCCCTAAAAGTTAAATCTAATTTTGTCAGAGCAACTGTATTACTACTCATCTAATTCGATACTCTTTCAGTTGTTACTTGAACTGATCATCGTTTCCCTCCTGCGTTTTCTTCAGGTGTTAGCAAAACTCGAGAAGTTTAAGCAGTCTATCTCTGCAAAACCGTTTACCTCGAGTAATGAACCAGTAGTGTTGACCTCGAGTAGTGAACCAGTTGACAATAAAGAAGAAGATCTCTCTGATTGGAAGAATGTAAAGCTCAAGTTTGCTCCTGAGCGTGGCAAGGTAAATCTCTAAGGTTCCATCTCACTTGAGTGCGGATCTAATGGATTCATTACTACGTTGTTCTGTTTAGTTAACATTAAAATCGAAAATCCAGTAGTTCATAGGATAGTGCATGCTAATCACAAATGATTTCATCAGAAGGCTGAGCTATGTTTGTGTTTATAGTGTCCTGTGGAAGAACCTGACAGTGTGAAACTATCCTGCAGGATAAAATGTCACGCAGGGATGATCCAGATGCGTATATGGTGGTTGACCCTCTTCTTGAAAAGGGAAAAGAGAAGTTCAACAGAATGCAAGCCAAACAAAAACGAAGGGAGCGAGAATGGTCTGGAAAATCTCTTGCCTGAGTTTGGAAATCTTAACCATTTAATTTTGTTTTCTTATGTTGATCCTTAAGATGCCCGTTCACTGTCAAAATCTCTCCTGTTTAAACTTAGATACATTCAGAGACATGAATGAGCATCTTAAATAAGGTCACTAGCTCCAATGATACAGAACTAATGTGTTAATACATGTTATATGTAGGAAACTTAGCTATATAAGTGATATGATTTTAAGCCCTTCAACTGACATTTATCTTCAATAGATTGGTCATCCAGGTTGGATGGTATTCTTCACTAGGATATGTGGTTCAAAATTCTAGCAAAACATGGTTAGTTCGATTTTTTAGCAAGTTTAAATGCAAAAAAGATCATATGATATTAACCAAATTGATTTAGATTGAACCATTTGGATTTGTTCAATCTAATGAAACTGCAAAAGGAGCTTTACTTTATTCCATGATAAAGCGTACATGGAAAGAGATACTAATAAGTTTGAAACATGATTAAACCCAACGGTCGAAAAATCAACACTTATCAGAAAATGTCACTAAATTGGTAAGAAGCATTGAAGATTCTGTGTTGCTTCTTCTACTGAGGATTGGGAGGACGGCTGTTAGCAGCAGAGACGCGTGAGCCCCACTCAAGCAACTCTTTGCTCGTATCATCCTTGTGAAGAATCACTTCTATGAAACATAGACAATCTTTCTTCTCCGTCGTCGCTGTCGTAATCGCCTCCACTAACTCCTCTTCGTATCTCACCTGTCAAACACACCAAATTCATATGTTAGTTTATAACCAAAGTCTGGCTAAAACTCCATTGTCATCAATCTTTTTAATTACCTTTGCAGTCCAGCAATTGCCTTCACCGTTATGAATGGCGTCAACGAGACCAGTGTAGTTCCAGTTCTTAATCACGTTATAAGGACCGTCATGAATCTCTACTTCAATGGTGTAGCCACCATTGTTAATCAAGAAGATGATCGTCTTCTGTCCATTACGCAGCATTGTTGATATGTCCTGAACCGTGACTTGGAAACTCCCATCACCGATGAATGCCAACACTCGCTTCTCTGGTGATGCCTGTGCGTATCCTAGAGTTGCACCAACAGACCACCCAATCGATCCATACTGCATCTGAAACTCGTACCTACAATGAAGAAAGCAGGTTCAAATCTTGTGCCTACTTCACTATAATAAGTGTAAAGATTAGAGTCTCTTTTTTTTTCTGGACACTTACCCACATCCTTTTGGCAGCTTTAGTTTTTGGCAATTGAACCAAGAATCACCGGTTTCAGCAATCACAGCGGTTTCACTAGAGAGCATCTTCTGAATGTGCTGGAACATTGTGTTAACTCTCAATGGCTCTCTTGATTCACACTTCAATGGCTTACCTTCAGGGACAAAGATCCTATGGTAGTTCTCATATGCAGTCTCGTTACGCTTCACCCTCTTAGACAATTCCCTGAAGAAATCGCTCATCAAAATGCAACCAAAAGTAGGACCATTGGCCACAGTGATACGATCAGGTTGCACAACGATGGCTTTTTCTTTCTTGAGGAGAAGCGAGTAACCAACAGAGCTATAGTCGTTGAAGATTGGACCTGCAAAAATGTAAGCATCCGCAGATTCCACAATCTCAGAGCAAAAAGGAGTGCTCACTGCTCCCCAATAAGTTCCAATGAAATGAGGATGGTGCTCTGGTACAAAGCCTTTCGCAGAAGGCATCATCGCCAAAGCATAGCCTGAAGCATCAGCTAGCTCAACAAAGGCATCACAAGCTTTAGCCACACGCAACTTAGGACCACCAACCATAACTGGCTTCACAGCCTTATTCAGAAACTCCAATGTTGCTTCCACCGCAGCTTCTAAACCCATCTTGTTGCTCAATCTGATAAAACCATTTGTGAGTTTTAATTCTCGCAGAAACAGAGTATTGATCAGAGTTCAAGTATAAATTACCTTGGAGCTAGAGAAAAAGGGACAGGATCACGGCTAAATGTATGATGAGGAATCGCTGCTAAGTTACAGCTTACACTTATATACACAGGCTTGCTCTCTTTCAAAGCTGTTGATATTGCTTTATCAATCTGTTCATGAGCATCATCTAAATTGTTCACCACCGCCTGAGAAACAAAAACAGAACCAAAATCATTCATAATCCGACGCTAATTAATCTTCAAAATATTTCTAATTAGATCTGATTTTTTGTGATTACCTGATAACAAGTCACCGTTTGGAAGCACCTAAGCTCTTGGCTAAAATCAGGTAATCCAATGGTGTGATGAAGAATCCGGTTAGTGCCATAATCGTTAGAGTTAGGACCTCCGACGATACAGATAAGAGGAAGATTCTCGCTGTAAGCACCAGCGATCGCGTTTAAAACGCTGAGTCCACCAACGGTGAAGGTAACAACGCAAGCGCCGACTCCACGAGATCTAGCGTAACCGTCGGCAGCGTAACCGGCGTTTAGCTCGTTACAACATCCGATTAGGTTGAGGTCCGGCTCAGCCATGAGGTGATCAAGCAAAGTGAGGTTGAAATCTCCGGGAACAGAGAAAACATCCGTAACGCCGGCTTGGACGAGACGACGAGCTAAGTGACGGCCGAGAGTCGCGTCGCAGTAGTTGATGGTGATAGCGGAGGAAGGAACAGAGTTGTGGATTGTTGCGACGGTGCCGTTTGTTGGACTACAGACGTCGCCGTTCGTCGGCTTGCAATCATCGATCGATCCGATTTTGGTGTCCATGGAAATGGGAAGGTTTGAGTTCACTAACAGAGAAATTAAAAAACTGTCAAGTTTGTGTATGTGTGTGAGAGATATACTCTTTTTATTTTTGGGATGAGTAACAAAATGAGAATGGGAGAGGTTTTTATATAGTTGTTGGATTAGAGACTAGGAGGAATACATGGGTGGTTTTTTGACTAGTGGTTTTTGGTTTCTGTTTTCTTGTGCAAAAAGCAAAAAAATAATATCTAACTTTGAGATTTGACCCAAACATTCTTCTTCTTAATTATTGTTTATGTCGGTCTAAAATGCATTTACTGTTTTAGTATCATACTACTCCCAGTAAGGCTGTAACAGATTATTACCATTGGAAATATCTTAATTTTCCAAAATTGAACATCAATACATCAGTTATTTTTGTGATTCTCCTCTTAATTATGAACTAATTTGTTATACGTGGGAACAAAGTTATAATATCCCCATTCCAAATTTGAGTTAATTTCAGGTTTTTAGCCGGAAACAATAATTTGTATACTCATCAGTTATTATTGAGTTAATTCTTTGGGTTCACTTTTAAAGTTTCAATGAAGAAGTGTAATTGCTAGCGTCAAACGGCAAGAGACGTGATGCCATTTGCATTTGGTCAGCAAACTCTATTAGAAAAACATATTCGGACGATTATCGTCGTTGAGATGCAGATGGTTTTGGGGTTTGCTTCTTATAGTATAATCAGTTAAGTAAGAAATATCTACAAATTTTAAATTCACTTAATCGCTTTGGTTATATACTAATCACACAAAAGATACACGTAGATCTATGATGGAATCTTGTTTTTGTCGTCGTAACTTTCAAGATCAATAGTGATGTTACGGTAATTATATGATTAAGCTCACACATATATACTGTCACACATACATATAGTGTAATTCAAGGGAAATAGCTTACAATGTTTTTTTTTCTTTTTTTCTTTTCATATTGATATTTCCTAGAAAACTGTATATCAACATATCAATAATTTTTCATAATGTAATTATACATAAATTTATGCAATTTTCTTTTTTTTGGGTAGCAATATTAAGTATTTATGCAAAAATTATTTGACTATGATCACTTTTATTTTTTAGTTCTTATAGATTGAATATATATATATAAAATCCAAGCGTGCAATAATAGATTTTATAGTTTTGAGGATTGAGGTTAAAATAGTCATACCCAAAAACTTGTATAAAAGCAATATAAACAAAAGCTTTTACTAAATTAAATCATTTATGTATATAAGGGTACCTTATTTAAATAAAAAAAATTAAATCATTCAAAATAATATGAGCAGACCTAAAATATTGGGGCCACCGTCATTCTAAACCGTCTCATTGTTTGTTTCATAAACCAACGGAGTCGCCGGTAATCTCCTTTGCAACTTGATTTCTCAACAACTAATAATTAATTACTTTTCCTACCTTTTGGTTAAACACATGAAATTAATTACTATATCCCAAACCACTATGATCGTGGTTTTAAAGAACGTCGAAATAGGCCACAAAAGACCAAAAAAAAAAAAAAAAAAAGTACGTCGAAATAATTGAGCTGTAGCACTTTTTGTTTTAGTAAAGCTAATGGTAAGTGTTTCAATTGGTCAATTGATTGTTTTTATATGACCCGTTGTGTTGAGTGTTCTTCTACGTGACGAGACAAAACAGAAAATAATATTCTTATAAGCTTGAAATTGAAATACGGCGCATGTTCAATACTGAGAGGTGAAAACTTATGTGCTGCAACGGTGATACACGTGACCTTCATGCGTCTCCTAGTATTTCGTCTACGGCCCTAATGGTGACTCGTATGTCGTAACGTTAACGTATCCGATTCGACGACGACGACCAAGATTTCTTTTTCAATAGAATATTTAAATTTGTACAGAACTGAAGACGTTTCGAGAATCAAAATATATACTTCAAGAAGTAGCTTGCAACACAATAAAGTGCGTCAAATTTTATTTGTTCTGTTCCGAAAGCCCCACTTTTTCCCAGCGTTCAGGCTATTTGGACATTGGGCCTAATGGCCCTAGCTAGTTAAATGGCTAGGCAAATTTTCATTATGAATTAGATTTTGAAATGTTTTATAAGGCTTGATCATGATGAGCTTTCTGCTACAGAAGTCTCACATTATCAATTTCATTTCTTCGATAAGTGGAAAACTACATAATGCATTTGGTTGTCCCGTTGCATCCAGTTTATATAGCAGTAGGTTTTATAGCTAATTTGGGTTATAAAAAACGGATTGACTTTGGCATAGATTGATTAGAAACAAGGCCGTTTTTGTAGAGATATTCAAGATTCCTATCCAATCATGTAATCTTCTTCCCCATAAAACATTTTCAATCTTTAATATAAGAAAACAGTTCATATGGCATAAAAGTTTGTAAGTATACAATAGACAATGTAAATCGAAGACATATCGATTAAAAACTTAATGCTATCATCATTGTTTGCGCAAATTTAATCGGCTGTAAGATCTTAATGCTATCATCATTGTTCGAAATAAGCATTGAATAAATTACTGAATCCCTTTGTAGTTTAGTTTCCAAACGTTTCTGAAACGTTTTAATCCCTTTATAAGGGTGATTTATCCTACATCATAGGAAAAAATGCTAGACAATTCTAGTAAATAGTTTGCAAAACCCAAAGATCAGGCCTTACAATTTGACTACCATAGACAGAATACAACTGATGGATTATAGTCCATATGCCCTAATTATGATCATAGGCTTGTATTAACTAGAACTCGAGAGATGACCATTTTTCAGAAGTCAAATGAATAGTTGAGGGAACCTAGCTAGTTATATGTATTCGTGTCTGTGATATGTGATTGGGCTGTCAAATCTATGTCTATATGTAACGGTTCAATTCCCACGATTTTTTATGATAAAATATGTGATAGAAAAGGATGGCATGCCTTGCTATTAAAATTGATGTTTCATACTTCACCGCTGGTGTCGTCAATGGCTCTTTGCTAATAAACTACTACTAAAAGAAAATCATTGAGCTGGCATTTCTTCAATTGTCACGTAAAAGACAACAACAACAAAACACCAAAGCAATATTTTTTTCTCTATTCTATTTTCTTAAGCTCATTTTCTTTTATTTTTAAAGAGATTCCTTTCTCAAAATTGTACCGTATACATTACAGCTAACACGCAATCGATCATATTTAAATTTGAGTACTAATTCTAGGCTAGCTACAGCATGATAACAACTAAAAAAACTCAACTATGGTATTGAGTGTTATGGTTCGATTTCGTATACTATTTATTTTACTGTAATCGAAAATTTAATAGATAATTATGTGTTCGGAGTTAGGACCCATAACAAGAATTTACATAGATAATCATCATCATCGTTTGCTTAATGCTACGTTTTTTTTACATTATTTGCTTGGCTAATTATGCTCTTGACACGTTGTTTTAGCTTAACATTGAATTCTTACGAATATATGTTGAAAAAAGTTTTTATGTGGTGGGTCAGCACTCAGCAGCTTAGATATATATGCAATCACTTTGTGCATCATGCTATGTAGATTAGCTAACTCTCGGCAGCAATTCATGTAAAAGTAAAATACGAGTGATTGGTACATTAAAAACTTCACCATCCTCTTGCCCAATGTTGGATTTCTGCTTAGTCCTCAAATCAGTTGTTGGATATCCAGTATCCACATTTGAGTGCCATGTTTCTGCTTAATTAGTCCTCGAATTATTTTATTGATTTTGATGTTACACAATATTTTTAAAAATGAGGAAAAATACAAATTTCAAAAAATATCTGATATAACCTGGTTTCTCTTTTCTTTAATGTTTCATGGTTGTTTGTTTATTGCCTTTACAGAGAATAAACCAAAGAGTTTATTCCTGCAAATAATTAACGTTAGTTGTGTTATACACATTCATATGAATAGTGAATCTTCTGCAGTCGCATGTGTAACATTCAATTGCGCAACAAAGGTACAAAAGCCCACTTGCCCTTTTTAATCTCTTTTGAATTTTGATCGACCCTGGATTTTGATGAACTAAATTCCTAAAACCATTTGTGTTTAATAAATAATTTTCTGAAAATATATCAGCCATTGACGTAGTGACACGTGTAAGTGTGGAAATTGGACAAAACACTTTTTAACTTTTTTTTGATGTTTGTGAATTTCATTGTCTCTAATTATGATTACAACGCAGCATTCTGACGGTTTGCTCCCTCTTACAGCTAGACCACCACTACCTTTTCCTAAACGAAAAAAAAGAGATTACATTTTTCATTTTAAAAAAAAAATTTCCTCTGATTCATATAACCAAAAAAAGAAAAACATAAAAAACGTCTCTACCTAATTTTATTCCTAATAAATGACCTGAAATGCAATAGCTTTTTAAAGGCTATGATTGGTCAAACGATAACGGTTGACATTTTACGTTCTATGATTTCTTGAGTGGTTGGTAATGGACTAATGGTATATGTATCATCAGGTATTGAGTATATCTCTATATATATGCATCTTCATACCTGCATAGCATTGCAGAAAATGATACTAAATAAAACTATTAGCATAATTTTAAGCAAAAATTTAAGCCTTATTCACACCATCATTTTACTTTGAGACTCCAAATGATTCATTAAACTCAAACTCCTTTTTTTTTTGTCTTGAGTGTACAAGTTTAGCAAAAAACAAACAAACTTAAACTCATCTAATATCCTATGTTTTTGGAGAGTTAATGAAATTCTACCAAATTTTATATGAGATAACATTTACACAAAAAGTACAATATAGGAATATATAGTAGAAAATCCAGATACCATAGTTTAAGATATAATTAAAAAGGATAATTTTCTTGTCAAAAAACAGAAGGCATATATAAGCTGGATATTAATATACTAACTATCATCACACCCAACGAATCCTATGCGCGTGTGAAACCCACGATCCAATCACGAAGCTAAATTCTTCAGCTTCGTTGTATAATAAATTGTTAATCACGACCGTCATATTCCTATTATACCCTTTGACAGCGACACACTCTCTCTCCAACCAAACATATCTGGAAACTACAACCACGCGCACTCATAAGCGCGTGAGACTTCTATTTTTCTCTTTTATTCACTGACAATAATCGTTACAACTTTATCTGCTTATCAAATAAAAGCTAAATAATAATAAAAATATTTTTATATCTGAATACTTCCCAAATACAGAGAAGCCATTTCAACAGAAAATCGACACGTGTCCATCAGAGGTTCGTCTTCTGAGGGTAAAATTGTAAACTCACGTTGTCTCCTTCATCATCTCTCTCTTTTAAGAATTTCCAGAGCGAGAGAGTGAGAAAGAGAGAGAGGGAGAGGTGCTTTTTTAGTCGTTCTCGTCGAGAGACTTATTTATACACGAAAAAGGAAGAAGAAGACTGTTGAAAGCGAGAGAGAGAGAGAGAGAGAGAGAGAGAGAGAGAGAGAGAGAGAGATGGAGGATATACAGGAGGAAGAGAACGGTACGGACGAGGAGGTTCTGGGATCGAGCTTGACCATGGAGAAAGTGGCCGCAGCGAAGCAGTACATCGAGAATCACTACAAAGCTCAGAACAAGAACATTCAAGAGAGGAAAGAGAGGTACCAATCTCGCTTCTTCTTCTTCTTTCTTTCACTAAGAGAGATTTGAGATTTAGAATTTTGTTTTGATTTCGAGACATTGTTTAGGGTTTAATTAGTTGTTTGAGCTTGATTCTCTCTTAATCTCTTTCCTGCGAATCGTTTAGTTTTCTCTTTGATGATAAGCTTGCGTTGGTTACTTCCTTGTACTGTGAACGTTTTAGTCATTTGTGGCTATGGAAGAGCTCAGTTCTGTATTTAACCAACATTGTTTGATTTGTTATAGACGGTGGATCTTAGAAAGAAAGTTGGCGTCTTCTGGAGTGCCAAAAGAGGAGCAAATCAACATGATTAAAGACCTGGAGAGAAAAGAGACAGAGTTTATGAGGCTTAAAAGGAACAAGATTAGTGTCGATGACTTTGAGCTTTTGACTATCATTGGAAGAGGTGCTTTTGGTGAGGTTTGTACAACAGATTACTACCTCTCCCTTTTATTCTCACTTATTCTTGCAGCTCGAGCATTTACAACTTTACCGAGATTGGTTTCTGGGTCCTTTCTTAATGAGTATGGTACTTTTAATCTTAGAAATAACTTAATCTTATTTACAGGTTCGCTTATGTCGGGAGAGAAAGTCTGGAAATATTTATGCCATGAAGAAGTTAAAGAAATCTGAAATGGTCATGAGAGGACAGGTAAAATTCGTAAACAATTGGAATGATGTGCCACAGCTAAAACTGATTATATTTATGCTTGTCTCTGAGTTTACCTACATGTCTGTTTCTTCTAGTATAATATGACTAAAATGAGTGTACATTTTGCAGGTTGAGCATGTCAGAGCAGAGAGGAACCTGCTGGCTGAGGTTGAAAGCCATTATATTGTGAAGCTTTACTATTCATTTCAGGATCCCGAGTATCTGTATCTGATTATGGAATATCTCCCCGGTGGTGATATGATGACCTTGCTCATGAGGGAGGACACATTACGGGAAGATGTTGCCAGATTTTATATTGCTCAAAGTGTCCTGGCCATTGAATCCATACACAGATACAACTATATTCATAGGTGGCTTTTGGAACTTGCATGCTTCTGGTGTAAACTGTGATATTTACATACAATTTGATTGACGTTCTGTCTTCTCACTTTTGCAGGGATATCAAACCTGATAACCTACTTTTGGACAAAGATGGGCACATGAAACTCTCGGACTTTGGGCTCTGTAAGCCTCTTGATTGTAGAAATTTACCTTCAATTCAGGAGAATAGGGCCACGGATGATGAAACTATGTCAGAACCTATGGATGTTGATAGATGCTTTCCTGACACTGATAACAAGAGAAGCTGGCGCAGTCCCCAGGAACAACTTCAGCATTGGCAGATGAATCGCAGAAAACTAGTATGTTAATCTTTTGTTGGCGTATATAAAATTCTCCTCTCCCCTTCTTTTGTAGCTTTATCTCCATTTCTCTGATCCCTTTATATACCAAATGTGACTGGAGCATGTAGATAGATAAATCAAAAAGGGGAATAATGAAAACCAAACATGGTATTCTTCATATTGTAGGGGAGCGGAGAACACTTTTCAATTATCACCTGTACTGTCTGTTTATTAATTTGTGTGGCAAGTTGGCGACAACTGATGATAGTGCTCTCTGATTGGTTTCTCATTTTTTGAAAGGCATTTTCAACTGTGGGAACACCGGACTATATTGCTCCTGAAGTTTTGCTGAAGAAAGGATATGGCATGGAATGTGATTGGTTAGTCTTTTTCTTGAACGTTTATCATGTTTAGAATGAACTATAACCATGGTGCATGGTATTTTACTCTGTTGATAGTGCTTTAGCTATTTCAATCTCTCTGCTAGCAACCATTTCTACAGCTTGATAAAAATCTTTCATTTGTCATTATGCAATTGTTCCATAGCCTCCTGAGCTGTTTATTTGCCTTTGAAATCTTGTTTTTGTCTCTCAGGTGGTCATTAGGTGCAATTATGTACGAAATGCTCGTTGGGTATCCTCCTTTTTATGCTGATGACCCTATATCAACTTGCAGAAAGGTATAAAATCTTGCTTTTATGTTCACTATCCTAGTGAGTTTACTGTGTAGTATAAAACAGTGTGAGCAATTTGACTGGCGTCCTATGGAACTGAATATGACTGTTTGTATACAAAAGTGTTAGTCACATGGTAGGACCATAGGAGAGTGTTCAATTCTGTGACCAAATTTTGGATTATAAGGGTGTCAAGTTATGTAGAAAGGCCACAATTTTGCCAGTTTATGCGCGTCCAAGTTAGGAAAATGTTATAATATTATGTCCAGTCTTTTCATATAAATTTGACAACTATGCTTTGATATGTGGGTAAAATTTCCATTGTCAATTCCTTTTGTTTGTTCTTTGTGGATGCATAAAAGAAAAACAAGAGATTTTGTTTATAAGATTCACTGATCATGTTCATGAAGTCTTAATTCCTTCTGCTAGATCGTCCATTGGAGAAACCATTTGAAATTTCCTGAGGATGCGAAGTTTTCATCTGAGGCAAAAGATCTTATCTGCAGGTTGCTGTGCAACGTTGACCATAGGCTTGGTACTGGAGGAGGAGCCCAGCAAATCAAGGTAAGGATGCTCCATGAGAAGATTTAGTAGTATTTAAGATAACCTTTGTCATTTTTCTTTGTTAACTTGTACCTTAAATTTGCATCAGGATCATCCTTGGTTCAAGGATGTTGTGTGGGAAAAGCTCTATGAAATGGAGGCTGCGTACAAACCAGAAGTGAACGACGAGCTAGATACACAAAATTTTATGAAGTTTGATGAAGTATGCCGTAAATTCTTCTTTTTAATTTATCATGCTTTATTTAGAAAATGTTCTCTGAAAAAATAGACCTCCCTTATAATACTTTAAGATTTATCGTAAATTATACCAGTATCAAGGTCAACATATATTAGATTTTCCAAAATTCATTTTAATGTGTGTGGTTTATATCTTGCTGTGAATTGTACTGGTTATCCCGCACCCTTAGTTTCTGATATGCCACTGGTGATGATGGTGATACCTATCTGCCTTATATTCTGTTGGTCAGTATTTTGCAGAAATTTATATTGATAAAGGTCAACCACTCACTGATCCTTATTAGGGTCTTAGAGTAATAATTCAATTGAATTTGAGTAATTTTTGTATCATATAGGAGGCTTACTGAACTTCTTGATTTCATCTCAGGTGAATTCTCCTGCACCTGAAAGAACTAGATCAGGACTCTCCAGGAAGGTTTGTGATTATTATTTGTGTATACATACATTATCTAGCGCTTTTATTTGCAAGGATATGTAGTAATCGCAAACTGTAGTAATGTTGCTACTGAAGTGATAGACAGAAGTGCTCAATATGTATTATCGTCTGAGATGAAACCTTTTTTAGATGTTTCACTTTTGAACGAAACATGTTTTTTTTTTCATTGTGCAGATGCTTCTTGCTCCCAAGGATTTAAGTTTTGTTGGCTACACATACAAGAACTTTGACGCTGTAAAAGGATTGCGTCATTCACTTGGTAAATTCACATGACCCTACTATTATTAAATTATTTTTAATCTTGTACCTTGACTCGTGAATTCTCCTAGTCAATAAACAGTGCCTGATAATATGTTTTAAGTAAACGAGACGCAAGAATTTATTGTTGATGAAGACCTTAGGAAGAATTGACCCTTTTTTTCCAATTCTGTAGAGATGGCAAGAACTATGTCTCTAGATCGATCACCAGGTAACTTGTGTTTCAACATTGAAAACTTCCTTGCTTCGTTTATTTGCCTTTTTGCGTGTTCAGATCCATAAGCTTCTTTCACAGATATATATACATCCTGAGATTAGTTTTAAGTTCATGCGGTGTATAGTTTATACCACTTTGTATTCAAAAAGTGAACTGATATAATCAAAACTTTGATGCAGCTGAGGCGATGCCTGTGGAGCTGATAAGCGGGGAAGCAGCAGAGGCACAGATGGTATCATCGATGGATGATCCAATGATAATTTGAAAGAACCGATCAAAGATATAAGATCTTCCTCAGGTTTGGGATCTTAAAGCCTTCTAAAAAAAAATAACTGTACAGCAAGCCCAGAGGTTAAAGAGGAAGAAGATCAAAATGGTTTGTGTGGGAGATTGATTAACAATGTTAGCCTTTCCTGATTATTCTGTGTATTAGAAGAAGAAGACAAGAGAAGGGAGAAAAAGATTTAGAGGTATGAGTAAAAGTCTCAGTGTTATATAAAAGCTGCCCAGGTTGGCTGTAGTAATGTTGCCTTCTCTAGTGGCAGTTTTATTGCAACTTTTTTACTTTTTACCTTTATGTATGTGTGTGTGTGTATCAACTTCTATTTCTAAATTTGAAGACCCACCGAGGAGTGAGGACTTAGATTGTATATTTGAGTTTTGTTGGGAGTCCATTTCTAACCAAACTTGTATATTAAATTTAAAGGATCATTTTGCCTTAGGTTGATTTTAAGACTAAATTCTAATGTAGTTCTAGTGCCACATGAGAGATGATATTGTGAAGATAAGCAATTAAATTGGAAACTACAGACCTATTTATGTACATCTGAGTTTTCGATCCATAGTTCCATACAATGCACAGTGCACATCTCTTTCAGTGAGTATAAACGATCTTTTGACGATTGAGTTCTCTTTTTGAATAATTTACTCAATCACAATTTACAATGAAGTTACGGCTTGGTTGATATGGTTAAGATCGTTACAAAAGATATAATTGTTACCAAAAAAATTGCGTTTTTGTTAGCCAAATTGTATATGTTCGTTCGTTCACTAATTAAACAAGTACAAAAAAACTGTGACACAAGAAACTGTGTTTAATCGATCCGAAAAATGTTTGCATTATAAATTTGGATCATATCTCGATTTAAGCGTGTCATCCTTGCGCAGGGCACATGCTAATCTTCTCTGTATCGTTCCAATTTTATCGGATGTCCACGAAGGGACAATCATCTTAGCAACTCTAACTATATATATGTTCTTCCTCTTTCTACTGTATAACCGATGTGGGACTTATCTTATCGCTTCAGCTATAATGGGCCTTCCTTTCTACTTAGTTATGGCCCATTATAATATAGTATCTCACCGTATAAAAAAATCACTAGCGTTTTCCCCACTAAACCCATTTAAATGGAAAATTGACTGACCACAACAAAAAAAGGAAAGTCTGTTCATGGATTCTACTTCTTCTTCGTTATCTCGAAACTGGAGATTCCACGCCTTCCCGAGCTTTTGCGGAGAAGATCTTCGTAAAACCTTTCTAAGCTATTTCCTCAAGGAGTTGCAAAGGAAATGAATTCTTTTAAATAAGTCACTGTATCAGATTGTGTGTATTTTTAATTACTCACGAATAGTTATCAACTACAGTTAAGTTCTAGACTTTTATGATCCACTATACAATGAAGGTATCCCACGTTAGTAGTCCACGAGTCGGAGTCGGAACGGACCTCGAAAGGCAAACTTTATTGATGGCAAATCCAAAAGTTCGAAAAGTGCTTTTAAAATTCGGTGTTGAGAAGAAGAAACAACAGATGTTTTTGGCTTATAGAAAACATGAGCATCACGAGTCACAGATGATTAGTTAATTCTCGAGTAGCGGAGTTCTTTTAGTTTGAAGAGAGCTGAGCAACGAGCTGCGTGAGATTATCTTCCTTCTTGATACTCTCCACCCAATTGGCATTGATATGTACCCTTTCAATGCTCTGCTTCAAGGTTCTTGCCATCGAAGGCTTTGATCTTGTTGCAAAAAACTCCTCCACTTCTTTGGCTTTCTCAAACGACGCAAACTGAGACAATCAACATAAAGTGTAATCAATGGGAAAGGCCAGCGAGAGGATCAATAGCTATTTTATGGATATGCATAAAGGGGAGGAGGAACAAACCGGCGATACAACTGCACTTATGAAGCGTGTTATGAGAAATCCGGAGCCCCATGTGTTTCCTATATACTCCCACTTTTCCTGTAGCCATTTCCAAGCTACTTCACGTCCTTCCCAACTTACACCGGAAAGTCCATAAAGTGCATCTTGATTACGGACCTGGAAGAATAAGAACCTCACATCACATCAATTTTTTCAAGCGCAATGATATTGATTATTTACTAACTCTACAGAGTGGAAAGCAAAATCCATATAATCTACCTCATCAGACAATACGAAGTTAAGAACATCTTGAACTATAGTGGGGTCTGGGCAAGATGCTAAAGAACCTGCAAAGTCACAAAGGAAACATTACTACTTGAACCACAAATTTTTATTTATTTTATTTTTCAGGTACGAGACCAAAGTTTGCAGTCAAGTTACCTAAGATTCGTGTTTTCTCTTGGCTCAGGTCGGTTTCCCTATAAACTCTCAGAAGAGACTCATAACCAGATTTGTCTGATTTGTTAGCTCTCTGCATTACAGCAACATAAGCAGCCTGCAAACACAAAACCCATACAGAAATTAATAAAAAGGTTCACCATTCCAGTTTCAAAGTGTTATCGGGTTCTATGAAAAGAAACAAACCCTTCTAATGTCAGGAGGCAGAAGCGGAGTGTTCCTATCAGCCAAAAATGCATCAAATCTTCGAACTGCTTCCTTTAGTGTCTCATCATGCCCAAACACAGCAAGTGCAGTTAAGACTTCCCCTCTCAGCATAGCATCTAGATGGCTCTCGCCTTGCTTAGGATCCCAACCAAGTTTCCTGTAAGAACAATCAGCATTGTAACGACATTGTTTTTTTTTTGTTTAGTAAAACAGAACATTAGTCTAAATTCTGGAGATGCGTAAAACAGCTTACCCAGCAGCAAACTGGAAAACGCCAATGAAGAAATGTTTAATCCCAGACATCAGTTCTTGATTTGCATCTGCTCCAATCTTCACAACTTTGTAGCTTATCTGTATGGAAGAAGAGTAAGAGCCAGAAGCAAAAGCAAACTTATGGACCAGGGAATTTAAAGACAGAAAGGGGAGATCCTTACAGCAATAAGATTTGACAGCACAGTATAGTCAAGTTCCTTCTTGTAAGCACTACACAAAGTGAGCAATGAGGCCAGTGATTGCTGACGAGCCATAGTAAGTGCAAACGAATCATCCAAAATACCTGTGAAATACAAAGTAGGATATCTATCTCCAAAGAAATTTCATTCTGTCAACCAGAAAACAAAATTCTGCAAGGTTGAATTACCATATCTATCGATAGAAGTCAAGCTTTGGCTCTCTGTTGCATTTCTGAGTCCAGCCGCAAGGCTGTCATCATATTTCACCCTATAGAATCCAGCCTGATCAACATTGATTTTTATCCAAGAACATGTCCCATTAATTTTGTCGCTACCATCGGCAATGGAGCAGCCCAATAATTCCTTTAAATCATACGCTCCAGATTTGGATTCTAATAAGAAGTTTTTGCGCTTTTCATATGAACCACAACACAAGGTCACTGGTACAATCCATTGTCCTTCCCCAGGAGAACCACTTGACAAGAATCGAGACTGAAAATTTCAAATGAATTTCGTTACTTAATCATGCACAATATCCCAAAGTGGTATAAACAGAACATCCAGAAAGGGAAATAAGTCTAAGTACCTGCTCGAGTTCCAATTTTCCATCTTTTATTTTGGCTGAGACGACAGGATATCCTTTTTGCTTTGTCCAAGAACTCATAAGCTTGTTCACAGGTTCTCCGGATCCCGCTTCCAAAGCAGCCCATAAATCTTCTGTCTTCGCGTTTGAATAAGCGTGATTTTTAATGTATGCAGCAAGAGACTTCTGCTCACCAAAAGCCAAACAAGTAGGGTAAGATGTTTTGGAGACATTAGTGAAACTGGAACTAGAAGCCACCATATTTACATGCATAATATAAACGCTGCAATTCTTTTGTAACTGAAGAAATGGGCATGAGAGCGAACCTGAAAAACCTCAGCACCAAGATAGCTTTGTAGCATGCGGATGACAGATGCACCCTTTCTGTAGCTTATTGCATCAAATATTTCATCAATTTCAGCAGCATGATTAACCTCCACCTGGGGAAATTTATGGACTTATGACAAATAGGCAATAGGGTATCTCTGGGATCGATAGTGAAATTAAGGAAAACCGACATTATTCTGTGAAGACATATTGACAGCATTTTGGTTACCTCTATCGGGTGAGACTCCTCAAGCCCATCTAGCCTTAGACCCTCAGTAGATTCATCTAAAAACTGGGTCCAGATTTTCCATTCAGGGAACAAACTATCAGTAGCCAAGTAGCTGACCTGAAACAGATAAAGAGTAACAATATATTCACAACAAAACTCAAAATCATTGTTAATACTAAGACCTAAGTTTGCAATGTACCCAAGTAGCAAAACCCTCATTCAGCCATAGATGAGTCCACCACTCCATAGTAACAAGATTGCCAAACCACTGGTGGGCCAGTTCATGAGCAACTACAGTGGCAACCTAGCAGCAGAAATTTAACTGCTTTAGATAATTGCACAAGAGAGCACAAGACAATTTCCTCTAGAGAATAAATGGACATGTTTACAGTACCCTCTGTTTGTTAGAAGCAGCTGAATGTTGTTCATCATAGAGAAGAGCTGTTTCACGGTATGTAACTAAACCATAATTCTCCATAGCTCCGGCAGCAAAATCTGGTATTGCAATCATATCCATTTTGGGAAGGGGATATGGCACAGCAAAGTACCTACAAGAATGATTGGACTTATGCAATGAGATGATACATCCATTAAAGAAGCTCAGAAATATGCATGCACATAAAGTTTCAAATGTCAACGAAGGACCTACTCTTTGAACAGATCCAATGTCTTGGCACCAACATGCAATGCAAATTTCCCTTGGTCGGCTTTGCCCACTTGACAGTATACTCTGACTTTAATCCCTGAGAAAAAGATGAAACTTGATTTAGAGCTTCTCGACTTGACTAGACGGGAGATAATAATGGATAAAATTAATTTACCATCGGATGTATGATCTTCCACGTAGTCAAACAAACCAACAACAATTGCTACCAAATATGTAGACATGATTGGTGACTCTTGATAGGAGACAATCTTCAGATTCCCATTGACTTTCTCCTCCATTATTGGCATATTGGAGAGAGCCACCAAATCAGTTGGCACCTCTAATGTAATCTTGAAGGTAGCCTGTTGAACAATGTGTCAATATTGATAGATAAAGACAGAAGAAGAACAAAATCACCAACTTGATAAACTCATGCTGATAGAAAGAGGAGGGAATGAGAAAGAACAAGTGGAAACCTTGCAAGCAGGTTCATCCCAACATGGAAAGCATCTCCTAGCATCAGCTGGTTCAAACTGGGTAACTGCCATATTCTTCTTCTCACCGTTATGTTCATAAGTACTGCCACCAAGACAAATACAAGATCGTTCTAGAATTAATCTCGAGCTATCTAACAGTAAAAAAAGATCGAAACTCATTGCTTTACCTTCTGTAGAATCCCTTCATTTTGTCATTTAGTACTCCATTGAAACCAAGTTTCAGAACTCCCACTCCATGGGGAAGAATCTCACCAAACTCAAGCACGAGAATCTCATCCTCCTCAAACAAGACAACTTTTGGAGCTGCAAGCGCCTGCTTAACAAAACATAAGAAGCAACAACAAGCTAAATCTTTGCTGATTCCAGATTCAATTCCAATCCATGACAGTTTTCTAAAGTTGAGGATTGGTTTTTCAGTCGAACAGAAAAGTCTGGCTGAAACGTGATTGTATCTCTCTAGTTAATTTACCATTGGAATCAAAAATCATAGATGATGATATCCAAATACTCAGATCAAGAAGCTAATCATGAAAATGAATATCTCCAAGGCGCTAATTAGCTCAAAACCATAACTCCAATCACATTGCTAAAATCGGAATCCATAACAGCAAAAAAGAAACGCGATAGAGAGACCTTAGAGGAGGAAGGAGGAGTGAAGGAAACGGAGGCATCGTTGACGGAGAGATCAGCTGCGTTGAGAACGATGAAACGAGTATCGGCGACTATGTCGAGATCGATGGCTACAGTTCCAGTGAAGGTGCAGGCGATGAGATCGGGATTGAGGCGGAGATCGTAGCGCTTGGGGACGGCGAACTTGGGTAGACGAGGCTCACCTTTGAACTGATCCATTTTCTATTACTTGCAGATATGATTTTTTTTTGTTTTCTCTTGTTGGAGTTTTGTCTTTTATAATACGAGGGTTGTAAGCAATTGTTTTATGTTACGCCACGCGAGTGATTCGTTTCTAGTAGAGGACGCAACGTTAATAACATTTACAAAACATTCAATAATATCACTATCAAATTCAATGACGTTGGATTATCCATTAGCATCTCCAAGCTAGGCCGAATATGACAAAATGTGTTTTGACCAGTGAAGAAATGTTTAATCAGATTACACTTGTTCATAAGAAGATTCAATGTCACTACTACTCGTCAACTCAAAGTCCCGCGGATCTAGTTTGAACAACACACATTTAATCGTTCTATATCCTCAATCATCTCCTTGATCAGATTCCCAACATCCCCTGAGTCCCATGTTGTACTGATGACCAGGGTGATCTTCTTGGCTCGGCGTGTCCGTTTCTCGAGGAGCATCCGCCATGTTCCACGTAGCTTCATCAGGTTGTAGCCTCTGTCCCTTGGAGCTCGGCCATTATACTTAACAGTGAGATGAAGATGATCTTTATTCCCTTATTTATATCATCATAATAAGACTTTAAAATTTTGAATTGTATAGTTTCTCTTTTTTAATGTTAATTTCCTCTCTTTCTTTTTTTGGTCAACGAGACTAATTTAGTTTTCTTTCTTGCCTAGGGTTTTCGTCTTCTGAAACGACGTCGTTAGGATCTTTCCAATCGAGTTCTTCCCAAGCTTCGTCGTCGTCGTCGTCTAGGTCGGGTGTTTAAATTTACGGTTTCTGAGTTAGACGAGAGACTCTCAATCTCGGAGAATCTGAGGTTTTACGGGATATCCCGTTTTAATCAAATTCAGGGTAAATTTCAATTCTTTTTCCTTCTGAGATCTGATTTTTTTTCTTTTTTTTTTGGGTATTGAAATTCTATTATCCTTGAAAAGCTTCATACTTCTTAAAACTTTGCATTGTCTGAGTTTCATTTTTGATACAATCTCTCTATTTGATTCTTTCTGCAACTTTGGTTATGTTCATTTATATTTTTAGAGTATCAAAAATGAATCTTTTAGTTGTCTTTTGGTCATCTTGGATTATATTTCTCTGTTTGTGATGAATTCTGAAGCTTGTTGTTGTGTTAGATTCTTATTGTCTCACTGTTTACATTTTTATCCTTTTCTTAAGAGTGATGATATAGGTTTTTTTTTTTTCTGAATTATAGATAGATGGATTTTCAGAGTTGCTAAGGTGGGACAGAGTATTAGTGGTGATTGCAACGACAATGGGCTTATTGAAGAAAAAAGATTCAACTTCAGCTCGCTCCTCTACTTCTCCCTGCGCCGATTTGCGAAACGCTTACCACAATTGCTTCAACAAGTGAGTTTCGTTTGTTTCTCCTTTTGATGGATTTAGCTAGTTGCTGGGTTTAAGGGTTTAGCTTTGGTTAGCCAAATGGGTATTTTTTTCAGGGATTTCATTTCTGGTCTTTTGAAAGGTTTGGACCATTTGGATGGCATTGTCTTATTCCTTTTTCCTTTCTAATTCTTCCCTTTGGTTGGTGTATTTATCTGTCTGTCCAAAACGCTAAAAATTGCATCTTTTTTTCTTGATTTTTTTCTGCAGATGGTACTCGGAGAAGTTTGTTAAAGGCCAATGGGATAAAGAAGAGTGTGTTGCCGAGTGGAAAAAATACAGAGACTGTCTCTCGGTAACTCACTCTGCTTCTCTGCTTCATCAGCTCTATTCATGTTTCCTGTGATCTTTAATCAAATGATAAGCTTCTCGTTCCTGAGTTTTGATTTTCGGTTTTCATGTAATTAAACAGGAGAATTTAGATGGTAAGCTTCTCACTCGCATTTTGGAGGTAGATGGGGAGCTGAATCCAACAAAGCAAGCTACTGATTCAAAAGAATCCAGTTCATGATACTTGATCCCCATGTTTTTCGAGATAACATTGTCACTTTAAAAAGATTGAACAAACTCCTTTGGTATGAAACCATAACATCATAGAATACAAAGTAGAATGGGATTGTTGTATTCTTTATTGAAAAATTGGAAGAAAAATAAAGAAATCATCATCATTTCTTCTTGAAGAGGAAGTGTGCAACCATCCACTCTTCTCCATTGTTGTATCCGAAAAGCTCAGCAACCGCGATGAAGAAGGTTCTCCAGTAAACCATCCACTTCACTGCTTCTTCTTTCCCATAAGTCACTTCCATGATTTTTTTTACTGCAACTATCTCCTTATCCATTCTTTTTAGCCACTCTTCACTGCAAAATGTTGTTTAATTATAAAGTTACAAACATTACAAGATAATTCTCGTCTTCTCTAGCATTTTACAACAAATCTTCCGAGTTTTTTTACCTTGTTTTTGCATAATGCGTCCCGCTTACGAGCCAATGATCCACAATCGAAACATTTTCCTGAACAAAACAACAACATATTGATATATTTCAATTGATCATAATCTACTGAATCATACACAAGTTATAATGTATATTACTTGAAAATATAGCAGAAGATCTGCTGATGGCATTGTTCCTCCGCTGAAGAAGTGTCTTGTGATCCAGTCATCGTCATTCACATCCTATAGTGAATCAACACAATCTCAAGATTCCATTATTGCCAAGAAAACAAGAAGCTATCAAGTTAGACATTGATCCATACCTCAAAGTGGTAAGCAAATGTCTTATGGCAGAAATAGTGAACAAACAGAAGACTATCTTCCTTCATCCACTTTCCTATCTTCTTTAGTAGCTCTCCATAGTTTTTCATATGCTAATCACAATCCCAAGCCAAAGCTAAGATATAAACCTCTGATCTTTGACAGGCAAAAATATAATGAAGCACAGTACTTAAAGAAACAAATCCAAACCTCAAACATCTCGATGGAGAATATCCGATCGTATGTCCCTTCATGCTCAAAAGTGCTAATATCCGCGACAATGATTTCGATATTCTGAAGCCCGAGTTTCCTTCAAACCATTTGAGATTATATTAAGTTCCATTTGTAGCAGCTAGAACTCGAAGCTTAAGATGTATGAGAAACTTAGTTACCGGCATTTCTCATCGATAAATGCTTTCTGCGTTTTGGAGTTGCAGATACCGGTTAACTTGCATTTGCTGTACTTGCGTGCAATGTACAAAGACAAGGATCCCCAGCCACATCCGATATCAAGAACACTTTGACCATCTTCCACTTTAGCTCTTTCACAATAAAGAGCCAAAATTGCTTCCTCTGCATCTTCTAAGCTACTTGAATCGTTTGAGAAGTAACAAGAGCTGTACTTCATGTTTCTTCCAAGGACAAGTTCGAAGAAAGCTGTCGGTAATTCATAGTGTTGAGTCTTTGGCTTCTCGGTATGGATAGCTATAGGCATCTTCTTTATAGCTGAAGTATAGAACATCATTCATAAGAGATACTCGTTACATTTTGCAAATTTCTATAATGTGACAAACTATAAAATGTTCTAATTTTACAAATGTTTATAATTTTTCATTTGAATTAGTCTTATAGGCTTAGAGACGGGAGATCCAATGATCCAATGTAAATTTTTTAAAATTATACAAATATATTAAAAGAAGAAGAAATTTTGTTTTCGTGGATCTCTCAACAACAATATCTAAACTACTTTTTGTTTCACATTTCATTTTTACTCAAAAACTCAAACATCAACAAAAATTAATATTGTGCGGCGCTAAAGCCGTCATGTTAGTTGTTTGCGGACGAAGCCCCACAAGCGAAGTACGTGTAACAACTTGCAACACACACACACCAGATTGTTTCAAAATCGTCATAATAATCACTCAATAACACCAAAGCAAAATTAACAAAATCTAGTCTAAAATATAAATAAATTAAATCTAGATGTTGAAAAGAAAAGAAAAACGAGCTTTTAATTATATATGTGTCAGTGACACTTACAGTCAACAAAACGGAGGAGATCGGAGAGTTGCATCTCCGCCGTGGGTTTGTAACCGGAACGGAGACGACCGGCCAGAAGCAGACGTGTGAGCCGCCTAATGACAATATCCGGCAACAGATTCATCTCCAACAACGTCAAACCCACCTTCACTGATGCGCCATAAGCTACGTCAATAATCTTCTCCATCACTGACGCGCCTTCCTTTTTTTTTTGTCTCTTGAGTTTTTTTTCCCTAAGGTACGATCTTAATGAGTGTAACGTTAAACATATAAATAGACACGGACGTAAAGTAAATAAGAAACAAATCAAACTCGTGGCTTTATTTCTTAATTCAACGTTCAGCCCACTAAGGATTGTTAATTACCTATTTACCTGTATTACCTTATTCTTTTGTTTGACTTCCATGTGACCTAATTTTAGTTTATACGATTCGAAAAACGTATATCGCTATTAATTATAATTTTCTTATATTTAAAACTCTTAACAAAACCTTATCTTATCTTATCTTTTTGCAGTTGTCCGTGCTTAAAATCAGATATCGCCATTTTGCTATGCCAAAGAAAAGTTGGAACCGGGCCGGTTTACGACTTTGATGGGCCTTCTAGAATTTTATTTTTTGTTTTTTGGGGCCTTATATTATGTTTTTTAATCGGTAGTTAACCGATCATAACATAGATTAATTACTTTTATATCTTTTGTTATTCCAATTGTAGTTAATCAAAACCAACTCTGTAAGTTTTTTAAAATTTAATTCCGGATGACAACTACACACTAGTTCTTATTCTAATCAAAAATTATTATGATTCAAAACTTTAAAAACGGATACATAATATTCAATTGACGAAAATAGATATGTTCAATGTTCGACATTAACTAAAATATTTAAAAAATAATTTAGAATCGTATCATATATAAAATTAACATTAATAAAATAAAATGAGTTTTTTTGGTGGAATGAGTTTTTGATTAACATTAATAAAATATTAAAATATTATTATCTGGAAGTAGATGGTTAGCTGAATCCGACAAAGCAAGCTGCTGATTCAAAAGAATCCAGTTCATGATACTTGATCCCCATGTTTTTCGAGATAACATTGATAAATTGTCACTTTAAAGAAGATTGAACAACTCTTTTGGTAGGAAACCATAAAGCCATAAAATCACAGAATACAAAGTAGAACGAGATTGTTGTATTCTTTATTCAAAAAGTGGAAGGAAAATAAAGAAATCATCATTTCTTCTTGAAGAGGAAGTGTGCAATCATCCACTCGTCTCCATTGTTGTATGCGAAAAGCTCAGCAAGCGCGATGAAGAAGGTTCTCCAGTAAACCGTCCACTTCACTGCTTCTTCTTTCCCATAAGTCACTTCCATTATCTCTTTTACGGCAACTATCTCCTTATCCATTCCTTTCAGCCACTCTTCACTGCAAAATGTTGTATCATAAAAGTAACAAACATTACAAGATCATTATCATCTTCACTTGCTTTTTACAACAAATTCTTCAGAGTTTTTACCTTGTCTTTGCATAATGCGTCCCGTTAACGAGCCAATGATCCATAATCGAAACATTTTCCTGAACAAACACCAACATATTGATATATTTGGATTGATGATAATCTACCGAGTCATACACAAGTTATAATGTATATTACTTGGAAATATAGGAGAAGATCTGCTGATGGCATTGTTCCTCCGCTGAAGAAGTGTCTTGTGATCCAGTCATCGTCATTCACATCCTATAATGAATCAACACAATCCCAAGATTTAATTATTACCAAGAAAGCATGGTGAAGTAACTGACTAAACAAGAAGCTATCAAATTAGACATTAATTGATCCACACCTCAAAGTGGTAAGCATATGTCTTATGGCAGAGATAGTGAACAAACAGAAGACTATCTTCCTTCATCCAGTTTCCTATCTTCTTCAGTAGCTCTCCATAGTTTTTCATATGCTAATCACAATCCCAAGCCAAAGCTAAGATATAAACCTCTGATCTTTGACAGGCAAAAATATAATGAAATAAAAACCAATCCAAACCTCGAACATTTCGATGGAGAATATCCGATCGTATGTCCCTTCATGCTCAAAAGTGCTAATATCCGCAGCAATGATTTCGACATTCTGAAGCCCGAGTTTCCTTCAAATATGACATGTAAAACAAACCATTTTAGATTAAATTTAAGTTCCACTTACACTAGCTAGAACTTGAAGCTTATAAGATGTAATGAGAAACTTTGTTACCGGCATTTCTCATCGATAAATGCTTTCTGCGTTTTGGAGTTGCAGATACCGGTTAACTTGCATTTGCTGTACTTGCGTGCAATGTACAAAGTCAAAGATCCCCAGCCACATCCGATATCAAGAACACTTTGACCATCTTCCACTTTAGCTCTTTCACAAGAAAGAGCCAACATAGCTTCCCCTGCCTCTTCTAAGCTACTTGAATCGTTTGAATAGTAACAACAGCTGTATTTGATGTTTCTTCCAAGAGCATGTTCGAAGAAAGCTGTTGGTAATTCATAGTGTTGAGTCTTTGCCGTCTCGGTATTGATAGCTATAGGCATCTTCTTTAGAGCTGAAGTATACATCATTCACAAGACATTTATAAAACATTTCTTTACATTTTGCAAATTATATTATGTGACAAACTATAAAATGTTCTAATTATCCAAATGTATATATTTTTCATTTGAATTAGTCTTAGAGGCTTAGAGACCGGAGATCCAATTAACCCAAAAAAACTGACATCTAATTTTTTAAAAATTATACAAATATATTAAAAGAAGAAGAAATTTTGTTTTCGTGGATCACTCGACAACAATATCTCTAAACTACTTTTTGTTTCACAGTTGTGCGGCGCTAAGAGCATCTCTAATGTTCATCTCTATATGTTTTTCTATTTTAGAATTAACTATATTTTAGATATTTTTTGCTTTAATGTAAATTTCTAATATATAATTTCTTTTAAAATAGAGGAGAGACATTAGATTACTTTATAGAGATATACATTATCTTTCTCCTCTATTTTAGAGTAAACTCTATTTTAAAACATATATTAGAGTATTTTCAACTCTATTTTTATCTTTATACTATATTTTTGTATTTATTTCAGTTCAACTTATCTATATTTTTATTTCTAAAATAAAGATCCTTATTTTTTAATATATTTAGAAGAAAATAGAAACAACTATTAGAGATGATCTTAAAGTAAAATACCTTTAAAATATAATCGACTCTAAAGTAAGAAAAAATAGAGAAATAGACATTGGAGATGGTAAAAACGTCATGTTAAGTGTATACAGTCAAAACCCTACACAAACTATGTATGTGTAAGTGTAACAACTTGCAACACACACACCAGATGTTTAAAAATCGTCATAATAATCACTCAATAACACCAAAGCAAAATTAATAAAATCTGCTAGTTCTCTATAATAGCTTTGTAAACTATAATCTCAAATAAATAAATAAAATCTAGATGTTGAAAAGGAGCAACTATATATGTTTCAGTGTCACTTACAGTCAACAAAACGGAGGAGATCGGAGAGTTGCATCTCCGCCGTGGGTTTGTAAACGGAACGGAGACGACTGGCCAAAAGCAGACGTATGAGCCGCCTAATGACAAGATCCGGCAACAGATTCTTCTCCAACAACGTCAAACCCGCCTTCACTGATGCACCATAAGCTACGTCAATAATCTTCTCCATCACTGATGCGCCTTCCTTTTTTTTTTTGTCTGTTGAGTGTTTTTTCCCTAAGGTACGATCTTAATAAGTGTAACGTTAAACATATAAATAGAGAGAGACGTAAATTAAATAACAAGAAAACCAAACTCGTGGCTTTATTTCTTAATTCAACGTTCAGCCCACTAAGGATTGTTAATTACCTGTATTATCTTATTCTTTTGTTCGACACTTCCATGTGACCTGGTTTTAAAGATTCCAAAAACATACTATATATCGCTACTAATTATAACTTTTTTAAATATAATTTATACTACCATATATAAATTTTAACAATAAAACTTTAACAAAACCTTATCTTATCTTTTTAGTCCGTGCTTATAATCGGATATCACCATTTTGCTAAGCCAAAAAATTTGGAACAGGGCCGATTTAGGACATTAATGGGCTTTCAAAAATATTTTAGGACTTTGACTAACAAAATAGATAAAAGTTATTAATTTATATTATAATAATATAATCGGTAAACTACTGATTAAAAGACATAATAAGGCCCCAAAAACCAACTGTAATTAAAATTTAAAACCAACTCTTCAGTTTTAATTCCGGATGACAACTACACACTACTTCTTATTCTAAATTAACAATCATTTGTCAATTATCAGCACTTTCTTTGTTAATATTTTCAATGCAGCAATCACAATCTTCAGGTGTAATTTTATATTTTGGACAGGCCATAGTGTTTATCCATTAAGGCTCAATATAATTATAAACCTAACGCCTCACATTATCATTCTTTTAATTTAATCGGTAGTTAACCGATCATAATATAGATTAATTACTTTTATATCTTCTGTTAGTCCAATTGTAATTACAAAACCTACTCTTTAAGTTCTTAAAAATTTAGTTCCGGATGGCAACTACTAGTTCATGTTCTAATCAACAAGCATTAGTCCATTATCAACAGTTTCTTTGTTAATATTTTCAATGCAACAATTGTATGGTTGTTACAAATTTTAATAAGGTTATGATAAACTAATAGAGGAACCAAAAAATTAAAAATCTTACGTAATTTACTTTAAATCCAAGGGAGATGACTTTAACTTATACAACCAATAATCCCCTTAGTGATTATAAGCCTACCACAATGGATTCTATGCTTAGATGCAGAATACAATTAAGCTCCTCACTGCAGCTCCTCCTGCAGGGCATAACCCGTCCTATCAACCTTACCCCTTAGTGTATCTTTCTAAGATCTCAGAGTTCTTATTGAATAGATGCTCAGGGACCAGCTCGGTGAGTCTGAAAGGTGATTCTAAAATTAGAGGAGAAAGAGTTTGCCCATGGGTTGATCTCTCCAGCCAATATGGCTATCCCTAAGATCACATAATAACTCTTTGCTTCTTCATTCTACTTGCAAAGCTTCACTATCCAAAGAATCCACTTGTTTACTCTCTCTTTTCCTCGTCACCTGTCAAACCAGAAGGAATTATCTGTTTAGAAACTAGAACAAAAGAAGGCAGAAAACTTTGTAAAGAGAGTCATACCGACTTGTTAGGGAAATTTTGAGCATTAGTGAACTTTGAAGGAGCAGAATAATGAGACTTCTTTTGTAGAATCTCAGAGAGACGCCGCTCGTTTTTCTCTTGCCTAAGTAGATATCTCAAGGAAACTGATTCTTGCTCAAGCTTTGACACCGTGATTTCCAATATTGCTAAGCTATCCAAAAGCTCCTGTGCCTGAAAAAAATCTCTATAAAGTTATTAAAGAAACTCAATAGCAAAAACAACAAATAAGATTTTTATATGTCGGAGAAAGAGGATTGAGTACCTTATCAGGAAGTTCACAAGGCGAATCCATAAACGGTGAACTAGAATGCTCAACTGCGCTAGTTAGAGCTAACCGTAAGTTAATCTCCTCTTGTAACTGCTGCTGCAATCTCTTAATCTGTATCATCATCCCAAATATCATTAACCATTACCATTAGCAGTAGTAGTACAAACTTTTCAGTGGTTTCTTAAATGTGACTTAGTTCTATAAATAAGTACGACAAAGAGAAGCAAGTGAGGGATCTGAGTGACTTACATCTTGTTCAAGCTCACATTTGTACCATAGTTTGGTCTTTCCATCAAATCTACCACTAGTTTGATCAATCATCTTGCTTTCCTGCTTCCAAAAAAAAAACAAAAATGCAATTTCAAAACCTTTGGCGTGACCATAACCCCCTCAAAACCCTAGATTTACTAAATACATTCCAAGAAATCAGATAAGAATAAAAGGCAGAGATATATGAGAGAGAGAAAGAGGTACATTACATCGAGATCAGGAAAAAACAAAGAGCCATCACCAGAAGAGTAAGATCTTCTCGAGAATGTACCAGTCTTCTTCAGATATCTCCGGATCGAGCTTCCCCTGTATCAGAAAACATCAGCAAACCAAAAAAACAAAACAAATCGGGAGCATAGAGAGAAGGAAGAAGAAGTATAGATTTAGAGAGAGTATATATACCAATTGATGGGAAGACGAAAAGTGGCATTTCCGAAGGTGCGATCGGTGCTAGGAGAAGAAGAAGAGGAAGCAAGGTTTTGATCTTCATGAAGAGCTTCGGCTTTGATACAGAGCATCGTTTGTCACGGAGCAGAGAAGAAGAAGAAAGACTCTGAAGAAAGAAAGGTTCCAACTTTGAGGTTTTTTTATTATTGTATTGAAGACAGAAGAGTTTGGTTGGGTTCTCTCACTGCTCACACTTCACTCTCTTTCCTTTTTTTGGTCTGTCGCTTTTATGATTTTGTAACATAAAATTATAAGTAGAAAAAAGCTGAAAAGGGAAACGAAGGAATTTATTCGTGTCTCACACAATTTGACTAGGTGCTCCTCATTTTCATAATTTCATTTTACACACTTTTTTTTTTGGTCAAACATTTACATTGTCTCTATATTTTCTAGTAGTATATTATTTAATAGAAAAAGAGAAGAAATTTCGGTTTCATATTATTGCTTTTCATTTCATTATATTCCATTTCGGTATTTATTTTTCCATAAATTACGAAAAATGCTTCATGTGTTTTTGAGGACTCAATGTATCATGTGTAGGGTAAATGATGACGCAGATAAACAAACAGTGGAATATCTAACTTTAACATGTTCTTTTTCTGAATCGGACTCAAAAGAAAGACCTGATTGCAACATATGAGTCACACACTCACATAGAGAAAAAGATTCCAATCGTATCAAAGAGTGAACCGTATTATGGTTTAGTCAATTTGACACAAAACCGGATCAACCCAATCGAACCAGCCTCAATGACAATTTTGGGACCGACTTTTAAAGACGTGTGTCTCTTTATTGTCGCCGTTCAATTGGTAAGAGGCCACGGCGTAATCGTAGGACGACGACGAAACATATTTTTCTTTAGTGTTTATTTTATTTTTGTGTTGGGTTTCAGTTTCAAAGAGTCCCACCAATGACCAAAAAGTGCTCCAATGCATGATTATTACGTTGGAGCCTCTTCGATAGAGAGATTTTTGCTTTCTCAATTTATTATTTTTTGTGTCTCTCTCTCGCCCGATTTGGAGTTTTTAGGGTTTGATTTTTGTAATGTGAGAAAGGTTTCGTTATGTTAAAGAGGCACTCTATCGCCATTCTCTCCAGAATCGCAAGCTTCGATTCCCATAAAACCCTTATGTCTTCCTTTACCGATCCCCTTTTTCTGCGATCGCTTTACTCTCCTCGATCCATCGCCATCAGATTTCATGGAGATTTTGCTCATAGACTCTACAATCCCATTCAAATTTACAACAACAACAACAACAACAGTGGCTCTTGTAATGGTTTGTTCAAGGTTAAAGGTGGAGGAGGAAAGCCGAAAGGATTCACCTTGCGAAGTTGTTTTGATTCTCATAAGAAACCTGATCAAAAGGCTCGAGCTTTAACTCAACATCGCCGCTTTCTCCATGATCTGGGATCTGGGCCTAGTGAAGAACGCGCCGCTGCCGGAACTACCGACCTTGCCGATGGCCGTGGTGCATATCTGCGTACGAGGTTTCAAGGAAATGATAAGATTGTTGTGGCTGTTGACATAGATGAGGGTATGTTCTTTTAGTGTGATGTTTACAGGTTTGAAATGTCTTTGGGGAGATATCGTTTTATATGTTTTGTTGACTTGTTGAACTGTTGAATAGGTTCTAGAAAAGTTTAGAGTCAAAGAGTAATATAAATCATTAGCTGGGAAGTAGCTAAACATTCTGGATGGTATGTAGAGCCCATGCAATTGGGAAGATAGATCCCTGATTTGAGTAAAATATGTCTACTGATTCGAATCTGCGTAACTATACAATTGAATTTGCTAGTTTTAGACCAGGAACTATGTTGAACTGTTTCTTTAAAAAGGATTCCTTTTCATATGATGTGTGTTGAATAGTTTGGATTCTGTTTCCAACTCTAGTCTCAGTATTGTCTTGGTTAGATGGCTGATGCAAATGTTTAAGTTGCTTTGTTTTGCCGATACCCTCTATTCCTTTTCTTTCTTATATTGAGATCATATATTCTGTCTCTTCATTGAGCCATTAATTTAAGCATGCTTCATCATTTGGTCTTTTTATGTACGCAGTTCTTGGAAACTTTGTCTCGGCCCTTAACAGATTCATTGCGGACCGCTATTTGTCGAACCATTCAGTCTCAGAATACCATGTCTATGAGTTCTTCAAGGTATGAAGTCTAAGCTTCTTCTTGAACTTACATGAGAAACAAATTTTGCCTCTTCTTGCTCAACATGGAGGAATACCCTTTTGCTTTTAGCTGCTGGATTGTTTAGTTTTCTACTTCTAGGACCTCACATGCTTGGTTGAATGATTAAAATACTGAGTTAGCTTGGAATACGCCCTTTTAGGATAAGTTTGTATACTAGGTTGACAATTTTTAGTTGCTATCTTTAGCTTATGATAAGTAATGTTGTTCTTTGCCTCACTTATATAGCTCATTATACTGCCTGACACATGTTTACCTTCTATGTAAAAGTATTTTGAAACCCCATTGCTTTTAGAAATTTGAGTTGGTGAGGAAGTTTTCGTAAAGGTCTGCTACAATTTTTCTGTTACACTGATGTTTTCAAGCTATCACCAAAACATATTAAACTCAGGAGCTCCTCTTGCAATCAGGGTTTTGCGTTGCCTGTTACAATACAGATCTAACGTTGCTGGCTTCCCATTACAGATTTCTTGTTTATGATTTGCCCTTAAACTTGTGTCTTTTTTTTTGTGGCAGATATGGAACTGCTCTCGCAACGAAGGTATTTTCCCTCGCTTACTTGCAACTATGCATTAATTAAGGGACCAGCTGATCGCTCTAAAGAATTTTTGTGCATTCACAACTTTGGTGGATAAATTGAGACTAATGGGATATTAACTTTCTTGTTCTGCAGCCGACTTACGTGTTCATGAATTCTTTAAGACATCATATTTCAAGAAAGGGATCCATCCTCTTCCAGGTGCCCATAAGACTCTTCACAAGCTATCAAAATATTGCGACATGTCAGTTGTGACGTAAGTGGCTTAGGTTGTGATCTTCTCGTTGTTGAACGTTTCAAATTACCAGTTAGTTCTATAAAGTATAAACCGTATTTGAGTGGTTTTAATATCATTGGATAGGTCCCGGCAGAATGCGATAAAGGAGCACACACTTGAGTGGATCGAGATACATTTCCCGGGACTATTTAAACAGATTCATTTTGGGAACCATTTTGCTCTTCATGGAGAGTCTAGACCAAAGTCTGAAATCTGCAGGTGCATACAAAATCAACTGATGAATCTGACACATTGGCAATATTCTACTTGAAAACTAACAAAACACCACTTTCATATGATTTGATGGGCTAATCCAAGCATTGTAACTGCAGATCATTTGGAGCAGAGATATTGATTGACGATAACCCAAGATATGCCGAGGAATGCGCTAACATTGGAATGAAGGTTCTCCTCTTTGACTATGAAAATTCATACCCTTGGTCTAAGACAGAGTCTGTGGATCGGCATCCTTTGGTGACTAGAGTTCATAATTGGGAAGAGGTGGAGCAGCAGATTCTCTCATTGGCAGTGTCAAAGTGTTAAATATTTTCTGCAACAAGAAATGTTATTTTGCCAGTGCAGAATTATAGTATTGTACAAACTTGATGGGAGAAATAAGTAGCAAACAGAGATGGAATTAGCTTTAATTGTCCCTTTTTAGCATCATTTCAATCTATTTTTTTTTATAATTTAGTTTTGTTGTTGCAAATACATTTGATCTGATGTATATAAATTAAATAAAGTTTTTATTTCAAATTCATTTTGGTTTTCAAGTCAGTTATTCTCATAGGAAAAGAATAAACAGTTATATTTTCATATTTTGTTGGTTATATTTGGATCGATTAGTTACTAGGAAATTTCAAATTTGATATAATTACCTCTGCAAAATGTATAAATTTACAGATGTTCAAACTAACTACTAAGTCGTATATTTACTAGGAAAGTGACCAAGATAGATTATTGTTTGCTTAATAGAAGTAGTCTTAACTCTTAAGAGATACTCGGAGTAACTCAACGTATGTAAAAGTCAAAAAGAAGCAGAAGACAAATCATAAAAAGAGATAATTATCATTTATTTAAAGATAACGATTATTCGTAGGAGCATAAACAAACAAGTGTTTATGTCTTTAAGCACAACTAAAACACTCTTTTCACTTATTTGCCTTCTCCTTGGCATGAAGATTGTCAAAATAAGCCTTAGAGTTGGCCTCAAAAGCAGCTCTAGGGATCTGCGCAGAACCTCCAGAACCGGGCGCAACCATATTGCCTGCACCAGGAGCAGTGCCACTGCTTGAACCGCTGCTCTGAGCTACCGAACTAGCTTTTGCGCTGACATTCTTGTCCATTTTACGTTTTAACTCTTGAAAATGTGAGCTTGTTTAGAGTGAGTTTAAGACTAGATTATTTTTTGATTGGTAGTGAGAACAAATGTGGTGGAGAGGTGGGATGATTTTATAGATGAGATTTGTTCAAATGAGTCAAATTAACAATTCCCAAGGTATCACCATTTTGGTATAATATCATATCGTGAAGAGCAATTTAGTTAATTGCAAGGGAAATTGGAAAAGGGCAAGTGACTGTCTTGGAAAGCTACTTGGAATAACGTTTAGTAATTATTTTTGTTTATTCACTTTTTAAATTACTCCAGTTTGTATGCTACACATGATCACTTACTAGACATCTGACATCAATTGATATTTGTGGACACGACTTCTTCTGTACAACATAACATATAGTACATATAAACATATAGATACTCGTCACCCAAGGATCGAGGCTTATCTTCTTCCTTCTTCTTCTTTTTTTGCTGGTCTAATGTCTCTGTCTTCTTCAGCTTTGTCTCCAACTCCAAGTTATAGAGAGAAACAATATACAGAGTTCTTTGATCATTCTGCCTTCTCCATCAGCTTTATACCATATGCTTGCAATATATCCAAAGCTGTATGTATCACACCACATATCCCAAACACACAACAAATCAACATCATTGTCTTTATCTGCAACACACATCATTACTTTTGAAGCGGAATTCTAATTTACCTGGCAAATACACCTCTGCTTCGAGAGGCCTTAAGACTCCTCTTGTCTTGATCTTGTCTTCAATTAACAGCTGCAACACACAACATCATAAAACATACGCTTAAAACTTTCATTTTAGAGAAATATAGACAGGAAAAAGTGGTGATCAAAGTCTTAGTAAGGACCAGAGCTCCAATGGCTGCAGGGATCCCAACAGTCTTGGCCATAGCGGTTGTTGTTTGTCCATTCTTGATGTCCCCGAATTCCAAAAGAGTCGCAGTGTGCTTCTCTATACGTTTGCTTTCAAGGAATTCCACTTCTACTTCGTGATGCAAAAGCACCATGTCCTGAAAACATAATGCAAAAGATTGTCCAAAGTTTATGTCAGTAAGTAACACCAAATACAAGTGAGAGAAGAAAACTAATGCTTTCACATGAAACAGAGACCTGTTCATTTCCGGAATAAGCTAGTTTCTCTTCCATTAGGTAACAAGTTGCATCAAATACGCTTTTACACAGTGATGGAACCTCCCTCTCTTCGTTGAACCCCAAGAATCTAAGACACCACAAAAGAATTGGGGTTAGGAGTTTCGTAGAAGAATTGGAATCACACTGCAACATTCAGATTATATATCTTCATGGAGAAGCTTACACAATTGTTTTGGCAGCTTTGGCTGCAGTCTCCTTGGAATGTCCAAGCTTGATAATTCTCTTGCTTATCTCTTCTTCTCCCGCTAGGGGCTCTGATTCATTGTCTGCATCCTTATTTAGAATGTTACTTAAAAGAGCACCAAACGTAATCCTCTTTCCAGTGGAGAGTACTTGATTTGCTTCACTGTCAAAGAATCCAAGTTTCGAAAGTGTTGCCATTATCATACTAAACCCTGTACAAGCCAAAAGAAAACAAGTGTTAAGCCTTCAGATATGGAGAAGTGAGTCGTGAGTTGTGATTATGGAGTTCATGCCTTCATATCTGAGTGTTCCACGAAATATCGTTGTTGCTTCGCTCTCGATGCCATAATGTTCCCCGTAAACCAAGGAGTCACGATTTGGAAAACACTCCAATGCAAAAGCTGGAAGATTAGGTACTCGGAATCTTGCCGCGGAATCATAGAGATTCTTCCCTGCGATTTACATTGCTCGGTTAAACAAAAATGATGTGTAGTGAAGCTAAACTACTCCAACCTCTCCTGCATGTAGACATATTTTGTTTTTCATACCATCAACATGTATTATGTCGCCGTTGCTTTTGTATTTGGCGGGGTTTTGACCAGCTCGAATTGCTCCAGCAGGGTTCCAGCTGAAAATACCGAGATGTAATTGAGTAAGCGAAATTCTGAAAGGATGTCTAAATGAGTTAAACAAAACAAAATATGTTAATGGCGTAAAGGACTACCGTACCTAAATTTATATGCTAATGGATTATTTGCTGCAGCAGGAGAGGGAAGCCCTCCACAATAAGAGGTAAAAGACTTCACTTTCCCTTTTTTGATATGAGCATCGTTGATCATTTTCATCGCCATCATGTGATCTGAAAGATTCATTGTAGGATCACCTTCTCAGTTATCCGGGAAATATTTTGAAGATAAATGCACTTAAGTTAAATCAAGTGAACAAATGATCTTAAGAGATACTATGTTGTGAGATATCATACCGATTCCAGGGTCCAGTCCCATTTCGCCTAGAATCGTTATCCCAGCACTCTTAGCCTTCTCATGTAACATGGACGTTTCATCATCAACATAGCTAGCAGTGACGAGATGCTTCTTCAGCTGAGTGAATCAGAAAGAAGAAGCAGAGACATTTAGGAACCGGAAACTACTGAAAGAATGTGTTATGCAGAGGAAGTTTAACCTCTATGTCGAATAACATTTGCAAATTTCATAACTTCACTCGGAAAACGCATTAAACGTTAGGAATTTACCTCAATGCATGTCTTTGCTACAACAGCATGACAACTTGCAGGTAATAAACTTAGGACAACATCAACCTGCGTGCAATGAAAAAAAAATATAAGATCATGGAGAACAGTGGAGTTTGAAGTAAAGGTGATCTAAGAACAGAGAAGTTAGGAAAATACCTGAGAAACATACTTAAGGAGACTTTCACTATCAGATACATCTAGCCGAACTGCTTCTACATCTGAAATACCTTCAACCGTCTGCGGAAAATTTGATCATCAGTAAAACTTGAAAAGATTGATAGTTCATCGTATACACTGAATTACTCAGATGAAGCCCAAAGGCTTCTCCTACCTCTTTGGCATCCTTAAGATACAGAGACGCGACAATCACATGAACATCTGTTTTCTCTTCAGAGTCTGCTCCGAAATATGTTTTGTACCATTGCTGTGACGAAATGGTTCTAACTGAAGCTAGGAAATCAGCAGCTGGGCGACACACACGTCCAGCACCAAGAATCAAAACACCTGATTTTTTCGTCATTTCAGGCTTCTCTTTTATCTCATTTTCTTGCTGGACTTTACCAATCTTCAGTGAGATCTTATTTGCTTCTCTATGTGGGGATATATAATCTTCATTTGGATTAGCTAACCGAGTTAATGAATCAATGATTTGATCCAATACTCTCTTATCATCCGCACCAACCTACCAAGATAATGCAAGATGGGTTCTTTAACAAGTGGGAATAGGTTAATGTGGGGCCAGAATGTTTTTGGCTTGTAGTTTGTTTACTTGTTTTAAAAACTTACGAGACTTAGTGAAAAGGACATTGAACCTAAACGTGACATTAAAAACTCTTGACAGTTGTTCCATGTGAATGATTAGGTTTTATCCAGAAAGAAACTTACTTCAAGTTCTGAGTACGATTCAGCATCAGCGCTCTGCCCCAGTTCACATTTAGCCAAATGAAATGAGCCACCAGCCGCTTCGATCATATCAAGAGCTTCGTTTATCAGAAACTTATCAAATAGGTGTCCGCTCAGAGATACCTACAAATGATTTGTCTCAATCAAAATCATCACAAAATGCTGTGACAGATGTCGAAAAAGTATCAATCTTTGGTCAAAAAGTTGATAGAGATATGAATCATAAGTCTTGAACTATATATTTTCTTAATTCATTAGCTTAAATCATATGATTCGGAAACTAGTTATATATACTTTCTTCATCAAAACTAACCAATATGTTGAATGTTCTCTGGCTGGAAACCCCGTTGGCGATAATATTATCTTGTGCCTCTCTGCAGTTAAAGTGGGTAAAGATGAAAACATAGTTTAGAGAAGAGGCCTAAATATTTCAGATGAAGTAACGCTCGAAGCAGAACATACTCTGGATTTGACTTCCTCATACGTGGAATATACTCATACAAAGATGTCAATTCTCCCCTATAGCTTATGCAAGCCCTCTTCAGATGTGCTGGTAGATCTGAAATTTCAGTCATTGAAGCCAAACTACCGACAAATCCGGAAAGAATATCTCCAAAATGCTGGGATGCCTTTTTCAGGACACAAGAACTCCCACTCAATACAAGGTTTTTAACTTTAGATTTAATCTTAAGTACTATAACTGTAACCTTCATACATACCTCTTTTGCAAATTCTGTGGGTAAAATGTCAACAGCCATGCATAGTACGCCATCCCCATCCATGTCATCGTAGTATGAATTGTTCGAGGGATTAAACCTAGAGATAGTGTTTAGCTCGACGAGTTTCATCATAGTAAACGTAGATGACTCAAAAGAAAGCTCTTCCTAAGTATATATTACCTGAAGAAAGGGGAATCGATTAAAGTAGCTCGGTTAACAAATTCAATGGAGCCACCGATGTCACAAGTTATATCACATATGCCTACTAGTGGGAGTCCTTTTTTTGTTAAATCTTGAAGCTGTTTTGTGCTCAGAAGACAGGGAAACCTCTTCTCCCAGTACATACAGTTTACTGCACAGAAAGTCATAGGGGTTACACACTGGAACTAACCAAAATGAGATGGTCACAGTCACGGAGTGGACAGAGGATTTGCTTATATGTAAACTCTTGAGCTTTAAAGGTAAAACAGTGATCAGGATCTACCAAGAACAGACGTATATGGCGATATCTTTTCGTGGAAAACTGGATTGTAATGTTCCGGGTGTGCATAATAGTCGGCCTAAACATCATAAGCTTGAAGAATTAATAGGTATTCTACTTTAGCGTAGTGGAACAAAAGTCACAGCCAAGGAGCTAAGAAGGTAAGTGTTACTTTGTCGAATGACTTTGATGGATCTTTGTGTTCAACCATGTCTTGGCTGGTAATAATACAACCATATACTTGATAGACTCGCTTTGTTGAAATCCCATTTTGACTAATTCCTTTGTCCTGTGAGAAATATACATTTCAGAATCTTCAAAACTCTGAAACCAAATAAAAAGCAAAGCGTGACTTACTTTTACAAATAGTTCAGGAAGTTTGCTTGGTTCAACAAAAGTGTGAGGAAGAAGCTTGAAAATTTCTTGCGCCCCCAGAGAAACTGCGGATGAGAAATTTTTTAATGAGATGAAACATATGCAGAAGGATTCAAAGAACTCGCAGTAGAACTAAAGAAGATACCATTTCCTGTTCCGGTGAAGACAAATACAAGAGGGCAGATTCCTAATGGCAGTCCCTGGCTTGCAATTTCTTCACCAACAGAAATTACAGCGGCTTTTGCAGCAGCCAATGAGGAATACATATACGATGCACCGAGCGAGAGGAAAGGTGTTGAGTATCCTAGACTTAGATATCCTGCATCAAACATGGAAAATTACATCTCATCTTGTTCTGCACAGAAACATGTCCTGATCATCAGAATTATAACATGAGCTTACGCTGTCCAAGTCCGTGTAAGAAGTCAACAAGACCAGCTCTGCCTGCATATTTACCAAACGCCAATAATCGTTTCCCATGATCCCCAACAATGAGCTCATAATCACACAAAGTCACTCTCTCAGAAAGAATCTGCAATTGGATACCCCTTTTGTCAACATTCCTCAGTATCTTAGATAGGACTAAAAGGATAAATGAAAAGTGTAATACTTTATCCAACAAAGGCATGTTCTCTTTCTGTGCCTTATGAGTATGTGAAAAGAAAGCGTATGCTCTCTCTGGAAGAATCATTTCTAGCTGCAAACAGAATCAAATCTCATAAACTGATATATATATAGAAGAAAAAAAGGAACTCTTTTTAATGCAAATTCCCACACCTCAGGTTGTTTGATTCCAAGTATAAGCCCACAATCAGACAAATCATCAGAAATTTCACACCCAACATCTTCATACAAGGCATCATGATGGATACGCTTAGCAGATGGCTGAACCACAATGCGGGAAATGCCGGTTCTGTCTTTCCCACCGTGTAAAAGGCGAGCGCAATGCGATGGCGTCAATGGTGTTCGTCTCTCCCATTTGTTAACTGTTTCAGCTAGAATCCCCACAACTCCATTCCCCAACTTCTTCTCCTCCTCATGGCCATTTGAATTCATCTTTCATGTAAAAACATATAATCTCTGCAGATGAACAACAAACCCTTATTTTAAACACCCTGGAATAGATTCACAAACATTTCATATTTCGAGTTTCATCAACCAAACATCAAAAACCCAAACTTTAATGTGAAACTGTTGAAAATCGAACAAACTGGGAACAGAAATTTAACGAGTTGAGAAATAGCTTTTGCTCGAGCGATTAATTGAAAACTCAAATCAGAACAGAACAGAACAGAACAGAGCAGAGAGGAAGAGAGGAACGCAAATTATTAAATCCAAAGTGAAAAAATGAAGGCAGTGATTTAGCTAAAGCGCTCTCCAAATTTGCATTCCTCAAGATGGGAAAATTATGGAAGAAGGAATCAAAACGTACCTGATGAGTTTGATCATGCAATGCCTGTGAGCTGGTTTGTCAAGAAAAAATACAAGTTTTTTTTTTTCTTTGGAATTAGTGAGTTTTTTAGGCGCAGTAATAATCTCTTTCCGTCCTTTTTATAAGCTAAATTACGTATATGATTAATATATTGTGGGCGTGTTAGCGAAAGATTAAATTAATATAATATAATATTTCTTGTTATAATGTATGATGTGACAAGAATTCTTTTTGTTAATAATGATCTGTAATCAGCTATAATTATTTTCCCCTTTCTTCAGGTAATCATTTTTGTTAATAATGATCTGTCAAAAAAAAAAAAAAATCCTCGTGTTCATTTTTTTTTGAAACAGAACATAACTTAATTAAGCTCTTTCGAAAACTACTTTTAGTTATAACTTAATGTGGCTTTCACATAATGGATATGCTCCGAAACTATCTAATGCAATAGAGAGACATTAATTAAGTTTGTTGTATACACGAGAACAACGTGAGCCAGCCAATGTTGTAAAAATAATATATATAGTATATAATGCCATAGACAATAATAATGAAATCAAACGAAACAAATGAAATAAGTATTTTTACTATTTAAAGAAAGCAAAAACAAGAAAGGAACAAGCTCTTGTTTACGTGGATGGATACTTGGATAGGACCGAGGGAGGATCAATCCAATCGAAAATGTATTACGTGTATTCGAAGAGAAATAGACAGAGATGAGTGAAGACGTTTGCTCACGTAGCTACTATATCCTCGATGACGACGCTTACCAGTTACCACTTTCCGTGTTCTCTACGTCTCTCTCTTCTGAGACTTTTTTTAACATTATTAACTCTTTAATATGTTGGGTTACGTATATGATGATTTCAAGTTAGGGATATTAATAGATTCTTGGATGAAACGCACCGTTTTACTAAAAATTCCCAAGTATTATTTGCAGAGAGTGGGCTTGAGTTGTTGTCTTAATTTGGCCCAAGTTCCTTTTGCCTTGGCATTTGTAACCCAAAGAAGAATGAGAACAAGCTTCTTCAATTTAGGAATTAAGGAGTGCACAAAGGTGACTTCAAAATCAGTGTGTACGAACAATAGTATGGCCTAAAACGATTATGCTACCAACAGAGGATGCATGGGCCGCGGTGGGCAGACATACGATTCAACCTCGACAAGTGTTCTTCTTATGAAATATCTATGGGCCTTACCCAATAAACTATTTCAAGAAAAAACAATTTGAAAGTGAAACTTGAACATTGTTTTGGTATCAGTTCATCGATATCGCTGCAAGCTTAGATTTCGTTGACGGCTTTTCTTTTGTTTAATTTATTAGGTTTTCTTTTAAAAGTTTAATTAAATAGACGTAGTTAATTGGAGATGGCCTGGGAACAAGTTCTGGGCATTGACTTTGCAATGGCACAAAAGTCGAGATGCGAGAAGAGATTCCTCAACGAGGCTACAAAGTAACAGTGGTCCTATCCTTTTGCTTTTTACACCCATCTCTTTTTTTTTCATACATTTTTTCTCACAAATAAAGAACTTTTCTTCTTTCTTTTTTCTGCTATTTTTTTTAACGTTGTGCATGTGTAAATCTGAAACTCTCTAGTAAAACTTTTCTGTAATATCATTTGCTTACATAATTTGACTATGATTTTTTTGGTAAATGAAACATCATGCAACAACCTCGAGTTGAATGTGCATCTAGAAACATGATGTTGGATTTATAAATATTCACTTTCAACTCAACCTTTTACCAAAAAAAATAAAAAATATATTCACTTTCAAAGTGAGAGATTTCACAAACTCAAATAACCATAGAACAATAGCATTTGTATGACATGACCACAAAAGGTTGTTGTATTCTTGGATGGAGAATTCAACGCCAAGTTTGACAAAATGATAAAAGACAAATGTGACTTGATGCCCAAAAAAAAAAGAGAAAAGAGATTTGTTTGTTTTATGGAATTTTAATTTGATACGTATATATATAAGAGAAACACGAGCAAAAGAAAAAGTAGTTACTTTTAATTTATTATTCGAAAGGTAAAACTGTTTAAAATAAAAAAAGAAAAAGAAAAAGGAATGAAAAAAAAAGAAAGAAAGAAAGAAAGAAAGAAGAGAAGACAACCCACACGAATCGCCACTTTTGAAGAGAGAAGAGAAGAGAAGAGGCAGCTCCTAACTTTCTCTTTTGCTTTTGTCTCCATCTTTTATTTCACACCCGTGACCGTGCCATCTCCACACTCTCCGTGCGTTAATCCTGGTTTTATGATTTACTTTAATTCTCCTGTATGTGAACATCAATGGTGAAAAAACTTACGCCAACTAAAAAAGGTAGCTAGTTAGCGTTATTTCAGCTAACTCAAACAAAAGTTAGTTGGCCTAAGTTTTTCTTTTTGTTATTTTTTTAGTCAATTCCCTATTGAATAACTCCAAAAATGCTGTCATAAATTATTATTTTTGTTTTATGTACTTGTATTCTGTTTTGTCTCAATTATTTCTCCAATCAGACAAAGAATAGCAGTTTAAAGTCAATATTTATGTTCACAGGTTATAGTTTTGGTTTTGGGGATAGTAGTGAAGAAGAAGTTGCACAACACACAATCTTTCCCTTTTTACTTGTCTCTCTCTCCCCACAAGAGTATCTTCTTTGTAGGGGATTGTCAACGCTCTTCGATAGAGGTGCCCAAGAAGCTTCTCTTCTCTCTCTCTCTCTCTCTTCAATGCCCTCCTCTGCTACTAGCACATATCTCCTCTCTTTAAAACAAGTCTCTCTCACAGCTTCTTCACCACTCCTTCTCCAGCTCAAAGACCGTTTCTTTCACCAGCCAAAGCTCCTTAACATGGGATTCTCAACTGGGAAAAGAAAATCAAGAGATGAAGAAGAAGATAGAGTGAGCTTCTTCGCTTCTGAATTCCCCATGGATGACCTCAACGATGACGTTCTCGAGAGAGTCCTCTCATGGCTACCAACTTCTTGCTTCTTTCGTATGAGCTCTGTTTGCAAAAGATGGAAATCAAGCCAAACCTCGAAAAGCTTCAAGCTTGCTTGCTCTCAAATCCCTACTCGAGATCCTTGGTTCTTCATGATCGACAACGATTCCAATTCTTCCTCCTTCGTTTTCGACTCCACTGAGAACTCCTGGAAAAATCTCAACCGCCGCGATTTCCTCCACCACCACCGTCAAGATTTCATCCCCGTCGCTTCTTCCGGCGGCTTGCTCTGTTACCGCTGCTCCATCTCCGGCGACTTCCTCCTCCGTAATCCACTCACTGGATCTTCTCGTGACATTCCTTCTCAAGATAACAACAACAACAAACCTCTCCAAGCCGTAGCCATGACCACCACTACTGTTACTCCCTCCAGCTATACGCTCGTTACCATCTCCGGTGAAATCCCAAATCTCAGTTTCAAGATCTACGAATCAAACGCAGATTCTTGGAGCAAAGACCAAGAACTGGAATCAGTCAAGAACAATGATTCATCATTACATGATGATTATGATACTGACAGTGGCACAGTCTACTTTCTTAGCAAACAAGGAAACGTTGTCGTGGCGAGTAACAATCTTCAGAGAAGTCCGTCGAAGCAATACTCTTCCGTTATTACCGTTACAGATGAAGCCGAAATCGTCTATTTTCTCAGCTCTTACGGAACAATTGTAGCTTGTGATCTCACTAAACGATGCTTCACCGAGCTACCAAAGCTTCTTCCTCCGTTCCTAGAGTACTCCATCGACTTGGTGGAATGTGAAGGAACAATGTATGTGATTCTTCTCTCTGAGTTCTTTGAAAGCGCAAGTTTAAGGATCTGGAGACTTGACAATAACCGGGAATGGGTTCAAGTCGGGATGTTGCCTCCCGCGTTGTCTCATGAGTTATACGGTAAGAAAGGCGACATAAACTGCGTTGGAGGAGCTGGAAACAAGATACTCGTGTGCTTCAATGCTAGTCCTCCAGAAGTGTATTGTAGATACTTTGTGTATGATTTAGTTGCAGAAGAGTGGAACGAGTTGCCGAAATGCTTCAAGGATGGAGAAGCTGTGGATTTTGTTTCCGCTCTTTCTTTCCAGCCTAGGATCGAGGCTACAGTTTGAAATTTTTTAGCTTTTATTGTATGGATTGTGTGTATTCTTTCTATTCAGGAAAATGCAATGTAACTTGATTTGTAATCTGTTGACATTGGTTAGAACAGGAATGCTCTGTTTTATGCAAAAAAATATCAATGCTCTGTTGAAATTTAGCTTTACTTTCCAGATTCAAACTACCAATAATCACCACATGAGCAAATACCATCCTTGAACCGGTGAAACCGGTTTGCATCTCTAAGTACAATCTCTCTATTATACACCTTTGCTATATATTTCATCGCGTTGTGACAATCTCCACAGACGCGTAGATTCTTAATCACACGGATTGGTGTGGATGGAGGAGTGCTCAAAAGTCCGAAAGCAACTGCTAGCTTCTCACTGTGGTAGTACAGGGCACGCTCTTTCTCTTCTTCTTCCACATCTACAAGTGTGAAATCTGTCTCAGGAACATACCCTTCTTGTTTGATGTCTCTTATCATGTCTTTTACTTTCCTGTATATCAACTCGGTTTGCCGGTTTGACCTATCATCCACGACAAATATATGTATCTTGTTTTTCACCTCGATCCAACTGAAACCCGGGTCTTTTTTCACTTTGTGCCCTTTCATCATCGTCCGGGCAAGTTTCATCTCATCCCATTTGGAAGCAGCAGCATACATATTGGATAAAAGAACATAAGCTGATGAGTCCAGTGGCTCTAGCTCCAAAAGCTTAGTTGCCACTCTCTTCCCTGTTTCTGTGTCCCCTTGAACTCGGCAAGCTGCAAGCAAAGTTCTGTACATCGATGCTGAAGCTTCCATGGACATTGACTCGATCAAATTTTCAGCCTGTTTAACAAGTCCAGCACGGCCAAGCGCATCAGCCAAACAAGAGTAGTGTTCTATTTCAGGTTTAATGCCATAGTCTCCATGCATTGATCGCATATGCTTGTATGCCTCTGATACCAAGCCTGAGTGACTGCAAGCAGAAAGAACGCCGATAAATGTGACCTTATCAGGTTTTATACCCAGAGATTTCATCTGTTTGAAAAGCTGGAGCGTTTCTTTCCCTTCCCCATGTTGAGCTAATCCCACTAACATGGCATTCCAGGCAGTGATGTTCATCATCTCTATTCTTTTAAACAAACAATATGCATCGTCTATGCTTCCACACTTAGCATACATGTCCACAAGTGAAGTTCCAACGAAAGGGTCATTCGTACAATTCAACTTGAGGGCATTTGCATGAATTTGGCGCCCCTGTTCTAATGCCGTCAAACAAGAGCTTGCTTTCGCAAGTGTGGCTATTGTAAATTCATCAGGCAACACTCCCATGAGCCTCATCTGGCTAAAAACATGAAACGCTCTTTCTTCTTCTCCATTTTCTATGCATCCTGATATCATAGTCGTCCAAGCAACATCGTCAGGTACGGGAATACTATCAAAGGCAAATTGTGCTGCACTCATATCGCCACATTTTACATACATATCCAAAATCCCACTGCTGACCCATAGATCTAAGTCATATCCAGATTTGATTGCATAAGCATGGACTTGCTTTCCTTGATTTATGGCAAACAAGAAACCACATGTCTTAAACACTGTTGCGAGCGTGAAATCATCAGATCTCTCTCCCTGTTTATGCATCAAAGCAAAAAGCTTCAGAGTCTTATGACCGTCATGACTTTGGGTATAACCAGCCATCATGGCATTCCAAGCGACGAGATCAAAATTATGCCTCTCAAACAAAATCTCTGCCTCTTTCATACATCTGTTCCGAGAGTAGGCATCAATCAGAGCAGTAGAGACAAAACTATCAGAAACATTATTGATTTTAATTGCATGAACATGTACTTGTTTACTCAACGACAAGCCTTCAGGAAGAGAAGAAGCAGCCTTTAGAACACTCGTCATAGTATACTGGTCTGGTTTGAGGCCGCAACGTAACAGCTGCATAAACAGACACACTGCTTCTACTTCTAAGCCATTTTGAGCTATTCCGGCAATAACTGAATTCCACGAAATCAAATCTCGTTCACTCATATTGTCAAATACTGTCCTAGCGAAACCGAATTTTCTCAGTTTACAGTACATGTTTATTAGACTATTCGAAACAGTAAGCATCAAATCAAGTCCTAACTTCAATGCCATACAATGAACTTGCTGCCCTAATGCTAAACTATCTACTTTAACAGCTGTAGCTAACATTAAAATAAATGTGACTTGATCACATTCCACGTCGGACTCTACCATATCCGCAAAACATTTGAGAAGAGCTGAATACTGGCCTGAATGGAGATATTCACTCAATCCTTTGTTCCTGAATATTATTTCTGAAACAGAAGAAGCATCATTACCATTTGCAAAGGATTTCACTTGTCCTGCATCAGAATCATCACCTGAAATTCTAGCAAGTAAACGCAGAGTGATTTCATTGGGATTTAAACCACTTGAATGAAATGCAGAAGAGAGGTCTATTGCTTCTTCCTTAAAACCCATTTCCAGATAAGCCTTCAACATCAAGTTCCATAACACCACATCTCTATAAGGCATCTCCTCAAACAAAACCTTACCTTCCTTAACCTTACCAAACTTCAAATATATGTTAACAAGAGCTCCGGCAACAAATTCATCACCGTCCAAACCAATCTTGCAAGCATACCCATGAAATGACTCTGAAGCCCACACATACCCAGAATGCAAACAAAGTTTCAACATTGGAGACAGAGTCATTCGACTGGTATACACAACGTCCTGGCGTAATATCCTGAAAAGAAGAAAAGCTTGTTGAATGTTCTCGACAACGCATTCGGAAGACTGAGCATAGGCAGCTAAAATCGAGTTCCAGGAAACAAGATCTCTGTCAGGCATTTTATCGAACACTCGGCGAGCATAAGTGAGTGATCCACACTTGGAGTACATGGAGATGAGATTGTTAATCAGGAATCGTTCTGGGTTTTCCTCGAAGGTTAGGATACGTGCGTGTGTACATTTTCCGAGCATCAAGTCCGACGAGGTGATTGCATTCCGAAGAAAGCCGAACCATTGTGACGAAGACGAGGAAGATGAAGACGGCGAAGCAGCAGAAGTAAAACGCAGAGGACGGAGACATTGAACAATGAGAGATGTGTGAAAGGAGAAAGGGATGGCCTTGGAGGTTGATCGCATGATCGGGTTAAAAATGTAACCTTTTAAAGTTGAGAGGTGTTATCTTGCAAACCAAGCAACTCATGAGATGGTAACCGGTTTTTGCGTAATCTTGTCTCCGGAGATTCCAATTAGCATTTGACCAAATTAATTGGTTCAAAATTAAACCTAACAAACAAGTTTTCTTATTTAATCGACGCTTAGACAACCAATTAAAGTTTATTTAATCGGCGCCTATACAACCAATTAATTTTTCCATATGCCCGTTAACTTATATTCATGTGCTTTAAAAGGTTAAAAATACAACTATATTTTGATCAAAAGTTAATGTACGTGCCTAAAATAGTTTAAAAAACAACTGTAGTCGTTTGTGCTTTTGGTCCAATCCTTATAGCTTTTATACCTCTCTTTAAGTTGGGTTAGGTATCCCTTTATCGGGGTTGGGTCTTTTAAGTTTCAGTTTTTAAAAATATTTGGGCTTGACCCATTTTGTAATGTTCCATCTTATGATAAAAAGTCAATAAACAGATCTTTAGGCAAAAAAAAAGAAAAAAAAACTGTACAGTAGTGAACAATAAGTTACACAACAAATGAAATCTCGACCCACGCGCTGCAGGTCCTCTCAATTTTAAATTTATGAAAAAATCCCCAAAAAGGAGGGTTATAGTCCACGGATTATAGTCTCACGCGCTGCAACGCGCATGTGATGCGAGTGGTTTTGTATTTTTAATTCCTACACGCGTGTAGTTCTATTTGAATAAACTTCACCAATCACAACCATAATCGTTCTATGTTTCTTTTTGAATAAACACTTCGGATTTCCTATATTTCGGACTCCAATTCGGATTTTCATGGCTAAGGTTGTCTGAATAAATTAATTCCTATGAATTTAACACGAAAATAAAAATACAACTATATATTTGCTCGTATTAAAAACAAAAATATATAAAAGATTTTTTTAAAAAGATAGAAAACCCCTTAAACTAATACAATGTACGCTCAGGCAACCATGAAACACGTTTTAGGCTCCAACCACCTGAAAATCTGATCTTGGCCTAAGAATATTGGACATATCTAAACACAAGTTTTAAGATTTGACACGAATTTCGACATAAATAAGGCTTTAAATGGGGGAGATTTATCATTTGAGTATAGTTTTGTTTTTTTGGCAGCTGTAAAAATTTTGTTATTATATTTTTGGAATTTTGTTTTGAGACACAAAAATCGTAAAAACAGTTTTTGGATTCTCTACCAAAAAAAAACTCCTAGATTTTAGGAAAACAAAATCTTTAAGAAGTTGATTAGGTAATAAACTGTTTTTTTTTTAATAGTAAATCTAAGAACCGTTGTCTTTTTGTTTGGTTCAACTTCAAAAACCATTGTAATATCTAGTTTTTTTACATGGACTTTAGAAATCATTCTTGTACAGATTCAAGGAAAAACAATTATCGTGTATATTAAAGAATGGAAACAAATATAAAAATCACACCATTCCTTCAACGTTACATCCCTACACATTGAATACGATTATCTTCCATATTATGATCTTTTTAAAAAAAAAGATTTTGTCCATTTCTCACCCTTTCTCATACTCTCTTTTTTTCTCGGACAAGAAGGCTACAGAAAGATATGTCGCTGTCGTCTTACCTCAGCCCGACGCGCCTTCTAGAAGGCTACCTCCGCCGTTGTCTCAGGGCGGCAGGACTGACGTCGCAGACGCTTTCCATAGACTCTGAAACAACCATCCACTTCTGGGGCCCACCACCTCTAGACCACCGGAGCGACGATGACAGACCGGTTATGCTTCTCCTCCACGGCTTCGGTCCGTCGTCCATGTGGCAGTGGCGGCGACAGATGCAAGCCTTCTCTCCCTCCGCTTTCAGGGTTTATTCTCCCGATCTTGTCTTCTTCGGCGACTCTACCTCTTCCTCCACCAATCGCACCGAAGTCTTCCAGGTTTTATAAACCTATGTCTCTATCTCTCTATTTATTATAAGTATATGTTTGATTCCACAATTTTCCCATTAGATTTACCGATGATATTATTGTTTTTTTAAAACGAAACAGAATTGAGAATGATTACGAACGCTAGCATCATGACTCGGTGAAAAACAAATCAGATAAAGAACCAAAGAGCAAAAATATTTCAGAAATTTGTTTGTTAATTTGGATTTAGAATAAAGTATAGTATAAGAATTTCTTACAAGAAAAAGCTACTATATATATATATATATATATATATATATGTTCCTTTTTTGTTAAATATATAATCATTTGATTTCCTTGCTACAATGCTACTACATATTTTTAATATCTGAATCTCAAAACTGTGATCAGTATATTATGATCAATCCTTCATGCTCTCTAGAAAGTATCTCAAAAGTGAAATAAGCGATAGTCGTGTTTAAATAAAATATGTTTTGAACTCTTTTTAGTATTAAAACATATACGTAATATAAAACAATTAGGCGGAATGTATGGCAAAGCTAATGGCGAAAATAGGAATAGGGAAGTATAATGTGGCTGGAACAAGCTACGGGGGGTTTGTTGCGTACCACATGGCCAAAATGTGGCCGGAAAAAGTGGAGAAAGTGGTGATTGCAAGCTCCGGCATCAACATGCGAAAGTGTGACGGTGAAAGTTTATTGCAAAGATCCAATTGTGAGTGCATCGAGAAGGTTATGTTACCATCCACTGCAACTGAGTTTCGCACACTTATGGCTTTGGCATCTTCATGGCGGTTAGTTCGTATGTTTCCTGATGCTCTCTGGAACGACGTAATCAATGTAAGCAGCTAAGTCTTGACTGGTATCTTCTTCATCTACTTCTTCTTCTTTTGGCTTTAGGGTTAAAGAACAATTTTTTGTTTAACATTTTCTTCTCTAGCAAACTTTGAAACTAATGTAGACTTATGCAATGTAGAATTTGTATAAAAAGAATAGAAAAGAGAAGATAGAATTGTTGAAGGGAGTGACTTTCGGCCGGAGCGAAAATTTAAACATCGATTCTCTTTCTCAGGTATTATTCAAACATCACAACTTAAATGCGAAATGTTTTACGTAGTTTACTTCAACGTTAATTAATAAGAGTACTTAAAATGCGATTCATATGATATGATCTTAGGAGGTCCTAATTGTATGGGGAGACAAAGATCAGATATTTCCTGTGAAGATGGCTTACGAATTAAAAGAGTAAGTAAAAGTATATTTTTGTTCAAGTTAAATTGCTCCAACAAAATCGAAGCATAATATTAAAATGCTAGCTTTAATGGATGGTATACTTGTGTAGGATTCTTGGAGACAAAACGAAACTAGAAATCATTGACAACACTTCACATGTTCCTCAGATTGAATGTGCTCAAGAGTTCAACAATATTGTTTTGAGATTTTTGAAGGGTTCTTAAGAGCCGTAATTTTATTCCATGCTACATGATTCTTCAGTTTTTTTTAAGTGTTAAACTATTGGTTACGTAATTTTGCGACTTTACTTGCCATGCTTTCTCATTTTTCATGTAAGAACTTTATCCATTACTGTCATTGTAGAGAACTCTATTTATAGCAAAAAGCAATACTAATATGCAACTTAATTTTCGTGATACATGAAAATAATTAATATGCAGATTTATGATACAACTATTGGTATGAGTTAGTTAGAATGGAGTTATGAATTGGGCCACCAATACAATGACACAATTAAAGTGGTTCAACGTTGGTGGTTGCGAAACTGCCAAAACTATAAATCAGTCTCTCAAAAGTCAAAAAGTATCTGTTCAATTTTGTCGACGTTACCGAGTGAATCCCTCCCGGAAATGATGATGTAACAAACATATGTCGTTGTCTATTAACCTTTGAATAAAATCTGAGAGCATTTGGACAATTATGAATCTCAAAGAATGATGAGATCTCATTACTTAAATATTTACAAAGATGTTCTACCATTTACAGTCCAAACAAAAGAGAAAACTGACAAAGTTGCACAACTACAAACATTTGGCCATTATCATACAATATAATTCTACAACTACCAAGTCTAAGCTTCAATCGTTCAATCTCTTAAAGAGAAATTTGCAACACCAGATCATTTTCCAACTCTAATTGATGCATAATCAAGTTCAATCAAATGATCTGCTTTGAGGTTGAAGCTATGGAGGGTTTCTTCACAAGGGACTGTGCACAAGTATATTCTGATACGAATTTTGGAGGTTCTATTTCTGATGGGTCTAATACTGGAATAGCCTTGTCTATATCTTCTGCAGAGAAAGGAATGCTGCACACAACAACAACCAAAAAAGAGACTCATAAATGTTATGTAGATAACTTGTGAACTACATCTGAGTTAAGCAAGATTAACTTGATTAATGAGACTCTTAATCTTTCAACAAAACCCTAGAAATGTTAAAAGCTTTTCTCAATCTACAAGGATTTTCAGAACTTCTCATGCCATTTACCCTTCGTCAAGAGCTAGAGATATAACATTTCTGTTACTACCATATGAATCTATCTACCTACGTATAACTACACTTCAGAGTCGAGTAACTTTTGAGATATTTCATTTAGATGACACAGAAAAAAAACGGAAGAGAATAATAATACCTCATATCATCGTCCAGCAAGAACGAATTTGATGTTTGTTTTTGGTTATCCTTGTCCACAAGTACCCTCATTTGAGAAACCACCTACAGCACAAAGATATGTGTAAAGGTGTTTGAATAGACATTCAACCCAATCAAACCTCCCAGTAATAAGAGTTTAGACATTACTCACCTCACTTGAGACACTTTGAGTTCCATATTTATCATCCCAGTACATCGTACTTATTCGATATATTTGCCTTATAGTCAATACCTATAACAGAATTAAATAGTGCCAAGTTTTCATGAGATTGTAAAACTGCTTACAGCCTGGAATCGAATGGAACAAAATCGGAATTCAAACAATATATTAACGTACTGGGCATAGATCCTGCCTGATTTCATCCAATGATTTCTTTTTTTTCTGGTGTATAACCTAAGATGAAATTTTAAATTGCATAAAATACAAAGCAGTTAATGCAAGCTGAACTGAAAAAAAAGAAAGCAAACTTTTTTTTATCAGAGAAGAAGATGAGTTTTACCAAGAATCCAACAGCTTGTCTTATGTAATTTAACTCGTGCCAAGATGTTCCTGCAAACTGCATTCACAAAATTTTAGATCATTGATAGCATCTATATAAGATGCAACCAACGGGTATATAACATGGTGTACCTCCTCCTTCGCATTAGCTATCCACTTCTCCAATTCTGAAATCCCAGATTTCACATATTCCCCATTTGAAAATGTGCAACATTCACGACGAAGAAGAAGACTGAAGAAGAATTCAGATTATATATGCAGAAAACAAAAGTAATATGCGGTAAGTGATACAAAAAGAACTGAATTTTGGATCACATTTACCTGTTGAAAAGTGATAGGTTGATGAATGAGAAAACCTGAGTCACAAGTTTGCGAATGAAGAACGAGGGTACCTATCAATACAATAGTCTGGTTATAAAAAATAAAAATAGACATGGTACATGAGCAGTCAAATTCCTTATCCTCATATGTGGAGCAACAGGAAAATAACAAAGTAAGTACTATATCTAAGACAATAATTTAGAGCAATATAATCTACATAAACTCAGTAGAGTGAAAGTTTCTGTGGAAAAAAACAAGTCATATGAAGCAGAGCTGGTAGAAACGAACAGTATAATTGAAAGTATGGATGTGCATACATGATTTTCGCGTAGGCGAGACATGAGAGAATCCAAGAATTTGAGTATACTTTCCCATTGACTACTCGGTGATTGCTGCGGCACACCACCTGGTGATCTAGATTTTCCAGCAATCCCTCGTGAAGCTTTCGGTGCCTTGAGATTCATTAATGAAACTGTGAATATCCAATCAATAATCTAGAAAAGCAATATCAGTATCTACCTACTTTCAAATTCTCACCTGAATGCATGATCCCAGAAGCGGTGATAATTCTTTTTTCAAATTATCACGAATTAAACCATAAATCTTCTCCACACATGCTGTCAGCTGCTGTTTAAATAATAATGCTGGATATCTTGCTTCTATATGCGAAGCACCATCATCAGGTCCATGAAGTTTAAAAGGAGACTTTACTCCCTGGTACACAAAAAAACAAAAATTAGTTTTACTGAGGGAACGTTTTACAAAAATACTGAAACTCAATAACGATTTCAATTCCATAGAAATGAAACATGCAAACTACTCTCTAGTCTCAATTGAACTCACATATGCAGCCCTCCCAGAACGCTGAGCACTTGCATTTAGAAAACTATTTGACCGCAGATTTCTCTGCAAGAGGCATAGAAGTGCTGAAGCGTTTGAGAGCCAATATGGTAATACACCGTTCTCATCTCCGCCCTGAAATAAACATATAAAGCAAAGACGAAAATTATTACATGAAAGTGTTCCTATCAATTTATTTAAGGTAATCCAATTTGGAAGAAAGTAGTAACAAAATCCCTTTAAAAAAAAGGAGATTGGGTACTATATGTCACAACAAAAGGATCACCTTCAGGGCTTCATTGATTCCCTCAATAATGATGTTAAATATGGCTGTGCTCTCAGATTCAAAGGCACGCCAGTGCAGAAGACATTTGTATATTACACAGGCAGCCAGTGGCTTATCATCATTGAATCCCAAATTTTCCTTTATACACCTGGAGAGCAATTCGTAGTTCTCCTGCAATATAATGGTAGCTTATGTCAAAATTAAATATCCACTTTAGCCAACAATAAAAACGCATTATGTTACTATCACTACAGGAAAACAAGGTTCTTCCATCATAGTCAAACAAAATTGATAGCTCAATAAAAATCCAAGTGAATTTGTACCAGGTTTCTTTCTGCGGTTAATTTGGATCTACGCGACTCTGACAGGCTATGTGAAAATGGCATGATGTGCTTTGAAGGTGTTGGTGTCTCCTGTATATATTTATAACATTAGTAGAGTACTCGTTTCAAGTATTTACAAACTAGGAAGATACTGAAAAGATGGAGATAATGTAACAAATGAAGAAAAGATAAAGGTCAAAAAAAAAATGATGGCTTAGTTACTTACAAATACAGATCTCCTGTCATTTTGGGCTGGTACAACAGCACTAGAGTGTTTCTGCTGGGAGAAGGTTATAATAAACAGTTAGTAAAAAGTGAAGACCAAAGAAATCAGGATGACAAATTAGTGCTCAAAAAAAAATGAAAGCACATGTTTCCAAGTAATTTTATCTATTCCATAGGAGCTATGCTCGAAGGAAACCAGGAAAACTTCAATCAATTAACAAACAAGGTATTGGAACACATGGTTCAAATATAAAGGAAATTCCCAGGTGCAGTACTTCCGCACATGCATATATCAGAAAGTGCAGCAGAAAAAGTCAAAGATCACATACTTCACCAAGTATCTGTCCTATTCTCTCTGGGGATGTAATTAGCGTCTTTTGCATCAAGACCTGGTTCTCGTTTTCCAGATGAGAGAGTTTCTCCTCAAGACTGAATAAAAACAATTCAAAGCAATAAACAGATGCTTGTAGGAAAAATAAACTAGGCGTGACTTGAGAAGAGAACTGCAACTACAAACCTTTGAACACTCGTCTGGAGTTCAGAACACCTTTTTTCAGCTTCCTTCAACTTCTGTAGTGTATTATTGCAATTGGTTTTAGCATTGAGAAGCTCCTTCTCAAGAACCCGATTCTTCTTTTCCAAGGAGTTCATCGAATTCTGTGAATAAAAGGTGTTAGCAGATACACATGAACAACCAAGACGACAAGATTTGGGTCTCTAAACACAGAGGGAAAACATTATTAAAAAATCACCAATATGATGCTACATTGAAAAGCAGAGAGCAGTGAACAAAGAAAAGAAGAAGACAAGCTGATTGAAGATGTAGTCACTTTTGAGACCATTGCTCAGAATCTTTTACTACCCTTTCATAAACACAATCAATATATATCGAACTTCGCATTCTTCCGAACCTAGATCAAGTTAAAATAGTCGATGGGAATTTCTGTATAGCCAGAAATAAGAGGTGTCTATACTTCAAACTGCAGCCACCACTCTTTAAGCACAAACTGAGAACAAAGGAAGAGCATACAAGCATGAACAACCAGTAGATTAACTAAAGTATCATTGCAGTTCACCTAGGGGAAGAAACTCAAAGTGTCTTTATGACGAAGAAAGCTGAGATGCTATTAGTACACTTCCGGAAAGAAGTCCTGTATTTCTACATGCAATATCAGATTATCAGGTGTTTCAAAATTCTATAGACTTTCAGCAAAGTCTTTGCCAAAGAGAAAACCTAGGTAAATATCTAACTTAAAGAAAAATTAATGATGTAGAACAGAACCCTTAAACGTCCCTAGTCCCAAATCCTAAAACAACAAGCTGTTTAACATGTGTTCAATATAAAAGAGGAAAATTACCTTCAGCAAGGCGTTATCTTTTTTTAGTTCAACCATTCCATTAAGCTCTCTTTCAACAGCAGACTTCTCCTTCATGGATATGTCTAGTTGCTTTTCAAGTACCGCATTTTTATTGCACTCATTAATGGTAGCCAGCCTAGCTGCGTCTAGTTTGAGGCTGAAGGATTCCAATGTTTTCTGAAGCTTGGATATTTCACTTGACTTGGCCTCTTCACCACTTGTCTGTATTTAAAGCACTTTGTGGTTATATACTCTGTTTCAGGAGATCAATACAATATAAATGACAAAAATTGACAACATACTCTCAATCGTTTCTCAAGCTGCAACCGCCATTCAAGATCTTCTAACCGTTTTTCAAGTTTCGTTTTAGCTAATCGCAAAGCACCTGCTTCATTAGCAACCTGCAAGAGATTGATGTGCATCTTCATAGTTTGAGTGATAGGTTAACTACTTACTGAACTGAAATAATCCTGCTTTAGAACATAACTAAATCATACCTGTTTAAGTTTTCTAAACTCTCTCTTCGCAAGCTTCTGTCGCCAACGACACTGAATAGCAATAATAGATGACTGACGGTGCCTGAATGCTGAGCGAAACTTATGGATTCTCCAATGAGCCTAAAAGATTTATCATACACAATATTAAAGCACAAAAAATGAGTTAGAGACTGAAATCATGAATGAGAGGAAACTAGACGACTCTAGATTACCCTATATAAGAACTTAATTCAGTAACAGAAAAAGTCTTAATGCACATGTACCATACAAACTTGGAGATCGTATAAGTACCTGAATTAGAGAAGCAGCTCGATGCTCTTTCTGATGTGAAAACTTTAAGCGAGTTGAGTCAGCACGGATGCAAGACTGTAATACAATGGCAGCTGATACAAGTTTTACAAATGCACATCTTGACAGCCACCTGCGCACATGCTTTTGGACCAAGACAGCTGCCGCCGCATTCCTTCTGGTGGCATAAGCATTTCGAGACAGGCATCCTTGCCAACAGAGACTATTATTAGGCTTAGAAATAAAACACGGATAGGAAAAAAATACAATTGCATTAATTCAAAAGTGACAACGATTTGCATGGGTGATCATGTGAACATGTTTTTGGCAAAAGAAATCAATAAAAAAAAATCAGAGAATAGGGTGTTTGATAACTGAATATTTCTCAAGAATTGATAAAGACTACAAAAATTTCGACTGCAAGAGAAAATCACATGTACAATGAAAGAAGAAGAATAATAGTAAATAAGAAAGGAACCTCTACAGTATGCCTGAATTGAAATTGCAGAAGCCCGTGCAGAGATGAAGTTCTGATGCGTTACAAATGTTCTCAGTCTTCGCTGAATAAGTCTTGCAGAAGCATCAAGGACTTCAGCCCGCCTAGAGTCCAAAATGCCAATTTGACCAGCTCTTAGGAACACTTTTGTCCTTCCTAGCTGTGAAAGATATTCCAAGTATTAGCAAATCAATTAGAGTATCTAACAAGAGCCATGCAATAGCGAAAATCATTTGGTTTCTCAGCCCACCATACCTGATAATTCCCAAGACCTAATTTACTCAAGATTTTCTCAGTCAGTGCCTGCTCATCATTGCTGCATATAAATTATATATTAACAAATTACTCTTGCTTGACAATAAGGATTATCCCATGCAGGACACAAGAAATTAGAAACATGAATGAAATCCACGTCCAGGGTATTTGTCTTGTCTGGCCAAAAGCTATAAATAATGCTTATGTTTTCTAAATAAGTCACCTTGTTTTCCTTAATCACGCGGTCAGTGGTCACAGAAAAATGTCAAAGAACATTTGTACAGGTATCCAAATTTGCAATGACAAGTATAGGACGAATAACACTCTAACAATAATCTTAGGATCATCGATCAATAATCGTACCTCTCATCCATGAATTCTGGAGCTAGCAGACCAAAACGATCCACGAAGTCTGAATAATTCCTTCGAGTGGGATACCCTGCTAGACTAATCCGAACAGCTTCCAGTACACCCTATCCAAAGACATCATTAAAGTTAATAGACCAAACAAAGGAAATGGAAGATAAGGCAAGAACATGAAAAGACTAGTACAACCGGCTGAAGTGTAAGCCAAAATCACTTCAATTGGTGAACTATAAGGACACAATCAGGCAATTTAGAAAATGGGTATCGCAAAACATGTACTACAGCAGTTAAATAAGACAATGGCCTAGAGACGAGAACGCTAACATTACATTTTAATTACGTCAACGAATGTGCACAACGATAGTAATACCAACGATGTGTACAAACTCTATGTTTATATAGATGACCACGACCAAAAATTAATGAGCAAGAATATGAAGTTTATAGCCTGACATGACATACACATTCTACGACAAGAAAAGATATAAGCATGCTAGAAAAACTCGACACACATCAACGTTAAATATAAAAGAACAATGGAGACACCAGACTAGCTACAAAAAAGAAACAAATCAAAAAGCCTCTCTCATTATAGAAAGACCATGATTACCAAGGAAAATGAGAAGATGAATTAAGATCACGTAATCCACTAACCCCACAACGAAGTTGATGTAAAACACTAAGACTCTCAAACTTTTGAGGTCTGTTGAGTGAGTTTGGCTTCACACACCGAACATAGTGAGGCTCTGTTTTGCTGAGAGTTTCCATGAGGGCTTGAAGTTGTTGCTAAAATCAAAATTATATGATCAGATCGATGATTGGTTTTACGCTCAATAGTTCTTAATATACACAACTTACATGACAGAGGTCCTTGCAATGTGAAAAAAAAAATATAGCTGGAAAAATTCTCTACCTTAAATCTGGAAGATACAGAAGAAAATTTGTAAGAAGATCTGGTAGACTCCTCCGGGGCTGAGGGGAAAATTCCAGCAACAAAAGGGCATTTGGAGGAAGACAGCAGATTGCAATGCTCCACTATAGTATAATCACGGTTTTTATCCAAAAAGGCTTCAGTTTGATAAGTAACCTGCAGAAATGGCGTAGCACAAACTAATTGAGATCTTAACGAAACAAAATAACATTAAGCTATGTCCTCGAGCAAGACTTGCCTTGCCAGCATAATGAGAGAGAGTAAAATCCGTCTCTGAAAATTTTGGCTTCTCCAATCTCGGATGAAATCTAAAGTTCTGAAACAGCTTCATTGAAAATGACTCATGAGTTGATCTAGGAAACATGCTGCATAAAAGGCAAACAAATATAAGTCAGCGAGCGAAGAAAATACACGTATGTGGACAAACAAGATGAGACAGGAATATTGTACCAAGCTTCATCTAAGAGTGCAATCACCCCAATAGGCTTCTGCAGACAGCAAAAATAATAATAGTAGAATTAGAAGAAGATAGATCAATTTTACTGTCATGTCTGCTTGATTATAACAAAGCAAAAACATTAAAAAAAGGACACAATTCTTGAGGCTGGCAACTACAATAGAAAACTTGAAAAGAAGATACACTATTCTATGTTATCTCTGTTATCAAAGTCTACCATACCAGAATGCAATAAAACCATTGACCAAAAAGGGAAATGTCTTTCACAAAATTCTATCATTCTTGCATTTATAGACTGGGACCTTTATCATCCATATTCTATCATGGGAATAGCAATGGCAGCTTGAGTAACTTTAGACACGGTAAATGTATTGGCTACATTAACCAGCCCAACGTATGACACAGTACAATGTAACATTAGTGATACCGTTAATTTCAAAACTATGGAGTTGAGTAATGTCACAGGAGAAAAATTAACATTGAACCGCTCGAATTTTTTTGAGTTGACATGATTCAACAAATCCCCTGTTTAAAGGGTGGTGAACTCTTTACTCGACAATCTAAGTAAAACTATAATAAATAAATAAAACGACATGATATATTGACACCATGATCAAAATCCCATGTTAAAGGTCTGATACAATTTAAGCTGTTGCAAGTTTCAAAGATCACAAAAGGCGAAGGGGCAAGAAAGTAGAACAGAACAGGATCTAAAATCTTAATCTAATTAAAATAGAGAGAAACGTACCTTCTCAATAAGGTCCAAGACATCTTGGTTGTCAATAAACTCGATATAACTCCAATTAATTTCTTCTTTTCTGTACTCATCCTGCTCCATCTTGAATACATGCTGAAAACAGACCAGAGACCATAAGGAGAGGAAGCAATATACTAAATCTGGCAAAACATTTGAAAATGAGTTCCCTATATTACCTCGTTGAAATGTTGCTGCAGCTTTTCATTTGCAAAGTTGATGCAAAATTGTTCAAAACTGCAGAATGAATCAGCCCAGATAAAGTTTACACAGTTCACAGCTAAACATAGTGCACCATATATAACTAACAAAGAATTGGGGCTGAGAAAGGAAAGAACTATCATTTAATTAGTTCCATGGATCATCGCTAACCTGTTATTCTTAAAACATTCAAAGCCATAAATGTCCAGGACTCCTATTTGAAAACGAGATTCTGGATCTTGCCCAACAGACTTATTGATCTTATCAACCAGCCTGACAGAAGCATAAAACGAATAGTTCAAACATAAGTGTAGTACATCAACAAAACATCCATTAAATGAAAGGATTAAGAAAGTCGAAAGCAAACCAGTCAAATAGATGGGCGTAAACAGTCTTCGCGAGGGTATCCCGGCTAGTAACAGCAGCATTAGGGTCAAGTGCTTTGATAATGATACCTTCACGGGTCAGAATTGAACGTGTGCAGAGCGAAGCCAGCAAAAGATTTGCATCACACCTGATTAATTTTGCATGGATACAACAAAATAAACAAGCTATTTCTTCGTATGCATAATTAAAAATGAGTACTATCAGAAAATTTTATGTACTTGAAAAGATCAGCAGCCATCTGCAGATGATGTCTAGATTCCGGATCCTTTACCACTGAAGAGTCGTGCTCTCTCCCTGAGGAAAACTCAACATTTCCAAGATGTAGAATCGCAGCAAGTGTGCGAAATATCCCTTCCTGATAAATGATTTGTGCAGGAAACAAGCAAGGAATTTCAGAAGCTGGCAGAAGAAAAACATATGAAAATTCAATTAGAAGTCGTTATACCTGCTCATCCTGACTTATGCCCACAATATCCATTGCCCTCCTTGTATTCTTATACTCTTCTGCGCTGCTGACTCCTTCTAATTCATAGGTCTTGCTTTGATTTAGATAATGAAATTGACGAGGGTTGCTTAGTTTATATTTCTCAGCGTCCTAAGCAAAATAAGAACATTTACAGATTAGTAATTAGCGTAGGTAAATTGACAAACTCAGCGAGAAAAACCTGGCGTAGCTCAATCAGATAATAAGAAAACCAAAACCAATCTCTTATGACATGTATATAGAGCTGTAAAAAGAATTACATTCCCCGAAGCGCACAATTGATAAAAACAATGATAATTCCTCTCGGGGTCTGTTATCCGGACAACACGTGATCTCTCCAGAAGATAGGTTCTGATTGCGGCACCAGATATTCTACCATTTGTGTCAAACTGGATTTCGACAAACTTTCCAAAACGGCTGAACAGCAAAAGAAGATCAGTAGATTGGTCAGTAGATTCGTCTAAAAGCTAGGCACACAAAATTTCAACCAAAAGGTTTACTAAAACCATATCAACATCATAAAGTGCTGTTATCACTGGGTATTAAGGATACTATCATGAAAAATTTGTTGACAAATGACATAAGAGCAATTAAAGATACACCTCTCAATTTTCATTGAAAAAATAAACAGAAAGAAAAAAAAAAATCAATAACCCACCTGGAATTATCATTTCTAACTGTTTTTGCATTGCCAAATGCTTCCAAGAGAGGATTTGACTGCAGAACAAGAATACTTAAATTAGAATAGATAACTCGCAAATAAAGAAAGTCAAACATGATCACCCCTAAATATTTATCTGCAAACAAATACCAGGGGAGGAAAACAAAGGCATCTATCCAGTTCTTTTTTTCTCATTGAACAAGATAGAAGACACAAATTTTATAACCAAAATCTTACTTCAAGGACTTGCTGCTCAACACTTCTATCATCGTCAGTAGCACGTCCCCCAACAAATGTAAGATACTGCATGATTAGTTTGGTTGTCTCAGTTTTTCCAGCTCCACTTTCACCGCTAACAAGTATTGACTGACTTCGACTGTCGTCAATCATTGCTCTGGGTTATAAAGAATAACTATGGTTAATAGATTAACATGACTGATAGTAAGATTTTAAAAAATCAGAAACATTAGAGAAAAAAGAGTGGATCACCTGTATGCAACATCAGAAACTGCAAAAACATGAGGACTGAGCTCACCGAATGGTGCTCCCATGTACTGTTCCATCATGTGCCCATTGTAGAGATGTGGAAGCTTTTTGAATGGATTAACAGCGATCAGAATGCTTCCAGTGTATGTCTGAAAAAGAAGTCGAACGTATTTGTAAGAAGATAATGCAGTCATGAATGATTTACTATTGGAACTGCGTAAAAAGCTGACAGTTATGAGTGGCAAAAAGAATGATACAGGAATTATTACCACCAATACTTCCAACTAAATATTATCATCTCAATGGGGACATAAATAAATTAGACACCAAGCTGCCACCAAATGTTTTACAAAAGGGCAAGCCAGCTGAGTACAAAACTGTCTAAAAAATAGATACTTTCACCTACTAAATACGGAACAGAAGCTCTCCATAACTTTAGAAGGAATATTGAACCTACAAATAATTCACAGTCACAGGGCAGTCCAACAAACTAACAAAAAGTTGTTACGAATACACAAGGTTGATTATCCCGCTCCCGCCAATAATATTGTTAATATTGAAAAAAGCAATAGTTAGGGTTAGATCACAAGATGTTTGAAGTGCGATTAGATACCAAATAGGCAAGTAAATGCCTGTAATGATATATGCATTATGTCACAATAAATTTCTTCACTTCGATATCTATCTTTTTCGGCTAAATAATATATCAGGTCACATCTAGATGCATCCATCATAAAGAACCTGAATCCACTTCACATGGAAACATGTCTTACACCACATATTAATACACAAGAAACTCCAAAAGCAACAGTAACTCGTTCTAGAGGAAAACTCCGGCCAGTGAGTACACTAATACCACTACGAAAATGAGTAAACTTCCATACGGAATGAAATCCGACTCAATAAAGTACCCCCGGAAGTATAGAAACTAAAAATTCAAACTCCAAATATACTCAGAAAGACCTCTCAATAAACAATACCAAAGAAAAAAAGAGTGAAAAGAACTCACATAGATATCATTCAGAGCATATCTCCTCTGTAGATTATAAAGAACACCAGCTTCGTGCAAGTATGTCAGTTTGGTCATATCATCCACTCCATTATGCTCTTCATCGTCAGGATCCCTCCGAAATAGCTTTTCCGGGGAAACAAAAACCTAAAACCCCAGAAAAAAAATCGCACAACAGCAAAAATTAGCATGAATAAAGCATGAAGAAGAGGAAGAAGAAGAAACAGAGCTAATTCAGCAGAAATAACGGTTAATCAGACCTTCTTCCCAGTAGAAGTTTCAACATGGAGTTTGTTATCAAAAGAATCGAGGACATCAGCAGCAATCCAAGCCAAATCCTTATCTTCGACCCAAACCTTGTCGCCCTTGCGCAGATTCAATTCCATTGGAAGACAATTTCTCATGAACTCGTGAAGAGCTCGACGAGAAAACCCTAGAGAATTAGATTGGGGGAAGCAAGAGTCATAGAGAGAGAAAGAGAGTCCGTGAGGTTGCGCCAGAGAATTTTTCAAATTTCAAAATGAAGAAGAATTGAGAAACCCTAAGGAGATAGAGAGAGAAGGGGCGAAATTTTACTACTGTGGAGTTTTTTTTTTTTAAAGGTTCAAAGTTACTTAAACCGCTACCCAAAAAAGTTCCCAAAAGCAACAAAAAAAAAAAAGAGCATCAACAACAACAATTACTTCCCGCCCTCTCGGATTTTGCATTAAAAAACAAAAGAAGACTAGATCCAAAACAAAAACACAGAAGTTTTTAGGGATAAAAATTTACGTCACATTCCGGAGTAAATGCCAAGTTTATTATCTTTGATTCGAATCATTTATAGGGTTTAATCCTTACTCGCAAAATTGATTTCACATTAGTAAAACAAACTGTGTAGTTAATTTACTGACGCTAAAAACTTGTTATTTTTAGTAATTTAGCAAATTAAAAATAGTAAGTCAAAAATGTAGAAGGCAATATTTGAATATAACATTCTTAAACGATAGTTAGTGAGGTTTATTTATATTTATTATAATTACTAGATCTCTTTTATAGAGAAAATATTCCAAAATTTGTTGTCGATTATTGTTGTTGTAATTTCATATATGGTGATGAGAGTCCAAATAAGAGTTTGGGGGAAGAAGAAGTCCAAATTATTATCATCCAATACGCATGAGTCCAAATTTACATTCCAGATTTCTTCCTTCATTCATATTTTAGACTTTAGTTTCCAAAAAATATACTAAATTTTTCTTACCCCCTACTTATTCCAAAAGTTTTATTTAATTTTTATCTTTGTTATGTGAGTCAATGTGGATCAAAGCTTAAAAGGTAAATTGATAAGGTAAATATAAGATCTACATATAACAGTAGCAACAATATCATCAACCACGTACACAAAAAAAGTACTAATGTTGTTTAGGTTTGTGTCATCACACAAGCATCCTAAGAAGGCCACAGTACAAACTCCAGAGGCCTATATGCACTACTGAAACTTATGACTTGGAGCCATTTACAACCCAAACACCACACCACACAACACATTATTTCTATAATCTGCAGAAAAAGTTGTATATAATCAAACATTTGGCGCAAAACCCTAATCTTGCAAGAGATTTGGACTGCTGAAAACGCGTTTCAAACTAGGGCACACTGTTCGGAACTTTGACATGCTCACCGAGGATATCTGTTAATTCACCAAGACAAGGTTTTAATTGTTACATAAAAATGGATTACTTGCTAAGTTTTCAATATCGAAGTTAACACTCGTTTATTGTTAGTACCTTTGGACAGAAACGAAGATCCAATGTCTCGAGTGAGCTGCATCCTGATATAGCCGCTTCAACTCCTGCTTCGTCCATGTTACAAGACTACCAAAGACAAAAGGTACCAAAGTGTGTTTAGTGGTAACATATAGACCCAAGCTTAAGGTACCAAAGTGTGTTTAGTGGTAAAAGTTACGGAGCAAAAACATACCTGAAGAAAGAGACTAGCTAATCTTGGACAGCCGAGCTTCAATACTTCCAGAGAGCAACAGTTGCTAGACAATTCGAAATGGAATTAGCAATAGAATAAGACCACTCATTTCATGGAAGATAAAGAATATAAGTTATCTAGCAAATGCAAAAGCTCAAACCTTAAATTAAGTAAAACCAGGTTGGAACAGGTGAGATCAACCTCCTTCAGATTGACCGATAACGAAAGGTTCAGTGTTGATAAATGGTAAAAGCGAGCTGCAGGTGGTATCAGCACTTTTCTAATATTGGGGCAACCCACACAGTTTAGGTTTTGCAGTAACCGATTGGCTGTTTCAGCTGGTTCCTGGGTATTGTCACTAGAACTGTAGACCCCAAAGTAATCAAAAAGATGTACACTGGTTGAACCCCAATCCAGGTCATGCATGTTTACACATCCGTTCAAGCTCAAATGGGTCAAGTGTGTGCAGCACGCAAGTAGATCATCTATCGCAGTCTGACAGAGAGTTCCATATGACAGGTCCAACTCCTCAAGTGCCGGTAAAGCACCTTCTTTGTATAGAGGCTCCAATGATGAGTCAGTAAGATACTTACAGGCTTGTAATTTGAGTACCTAAACAATAAAAAGTCTCAAAGTAAGCCCAAAAGCAATATGAATCATGAATAGCTGATATACAAAGAATGCACACAACAACATAACTCAAGAAGTTTTCATTGGCAAGATAATGTATATGCTCTACTGCTGACGGAAAGGGAAACATCCAGCATCATACAAGTCTTAATGCCTTAATTACCTTAAGTTGAATACAGGACTTGAAGACGGGTTCCAAATTCATCAAGAAAGTGTACGATAAATCAAGAACAGTCAAATTTGGGAGCCCGTTCAAGGAAGACAAGCCATCAGAGCCAATAGACGGGCATGACATTAGCACCAATGACTCAATGAGTGGGCAAGAAGCAGTGGTTGCAGACAGACAGTCATCCCTCAGTTGACTGGAATGGGGGAAAATGATTAGCAGCACGATAATATCAGTCACATAAATAGAGAAAAAAACAAAAAAAAAAACAAATAATTACCTGCAGAAAGACGCATCTAAAGATGTTAATAAAGGACACATAATGGATGCTTCAGACAGTACACCACAACCTTTCAATTCAAGGGACACCATATAAGGTGCTTCGATATTGAGCACACTCAATTTTGGGCATATTCCTAAATTTAGAGACCGCAGAGCGACCTATTCACAACAAGAAGGAAGAAGCAAGAAATCCATCAGTTAAGATATGTTGGTTATTTGATATGAGAAAAGTAACACTCACAGGTTGGAAGAATGCAGTTTCAAGATGATCACATCCATCCAAACAGATCTGCTCTATGCGAGGGCACTTCAACTCAAGAGAAGTAACAGCACGACAGCCAACAAGGGAAAGACTTGCTAGCGATGAATTGCAGAACCGCACTGCTGTTAAACTCTACAAGATGATCAGAAAATTATAATCAATTAACCAACCAGCGAAATATCACCACCGCCGATTTTCATTTCAGTAACTGTTTCACTATAAATGGAAGAAACTGTATCACACCTCACAGTTGTCAAGAATCAATGACTTCAGCATTGGGCATCCACCATCATCACTAAATATTTTGCAAACACTGTTAGACAATGATTCACAATCAGAGAGATCCACTTCTTGCAAGGAATGGCATTGTAGAACTAATGTCGTCAAATTCTCCTGTTTCTGCAGGGCTAATCTCTGAAATCAAAACAAAGAATTATCAACAAGTTTATCAGATCAAAATTTTCAGCCAAATAGAACTGCAATAACAAAACCATCATAACTAAGTACATACTCGAAGGGCGTTGGAAGTGATTGTGATACGGCGAAGCGCTGGACAGTTTGAAACAGTGATCGACGAAAGCATGATGCTTTGCAAGTTCAGATCTGTAAATCTGTTAAACACAGCGAAAAGAAGATAACTGAGTGAAATAATAAGAAAGGTATGACTACTCATCACAATATCTGCAGGTTGAAAGGAAACCAAAGATGAGGACTATACTTGCGACAATGGACTAGGCTTATACTCTGCAAACGCGAGAGATGCAAAGATACAGTTGTCAACAGATTGCAATTATCAAGCTCCAAAACCTGCAACAGAATATATGTGGTTAACTCAACTGGAAACAGTGGTCTCTAGGTCAAGGTTGTAGAACAATATACATGTGTGTGGAAAACGGAAAAGCAATCACAAACCTCTAGTGCAGGGCTATTGGCAATCCAAGTCATAGACGCGGATGTTATACCCTCACAGCTATGAAGTTTGAGAACTGTCAACATGGGAAGGTGTACTGACTGCAAAGAGGAAAGGGCACACAAGTCAGAAATACAAGAATGAGACAGCACGAGAGGAAAGGGGGTGGAGAACGTTAGATAACAGGACCAACCTCAAGAGATATATTGGGGCAGTATGAAGCATTAAGAATATGGAGATTAGCACAAGCCTGGGCTATTTCACGCAAAGTTTCATCACTGACACAGGAACAGTTAGAAACGTCTAGCGACTCTAATTGAGGACACGAAATGGCTGCTGAACGGATAGCAGCATCCAAGAGCTTATGGCACGAGGCTATATCAAGAAGTTGGAGGAGTGGACAGTTCAGCATCGCCTGTGACATGTTGCTTCTTTTTAATGATAGAGACCTGAGCTGCGGACACCTAAAAGATAGAAAAATAATGATAATAATTAAGAATGAGATACACATAAATGAATGAGAATGAAAATGATTTATTGAAAATAACTTCACCTGATAGACAAACGCATAACGCGACATTTTGTAATTTTAAGTTCGCGTAGCCTATCATGACTCAGGTGTATTTCCTGCGCTCCATTTCCCAGAATAGCATCACTTACAGTCACACTCCTTAACATATTACACTCCCCCAATGCCTGGAAAAAGCTTTCACTGATATGACCCTTTCCTATTGTTAAGACCTCAAGATTCCTGAAACAGATCAAAAGCATTACGTTTGATATATAATAACTAAGTTATCGAAAGCATATCCGAGGGTAAACAAGACAGATACCTCAAAGTGGTAGCGGCTTTCATAGCCAGAGCATTAACAGCAGGAGCGCCATAAACATTAACTTCAGTAGCATTTGGATAGCGACTACACATGTTTTCAACTGCACATAAAGCACAGGAGGTTATATTGTATCCCACGTATATTTCCACAATTAGCAACTGTTTTTTTGTTTTCCTCAAACGGCAAATAACAGAAAAGACAGATTTAATGTATGTATGAAGAACAACTTACATTGTTCCATAGAAATCCTTATATTTTCAAAGTTCAAGACCCTCCAGAAATCCTCATGAGCACTAGCTACTCTCCACTGCCGACATACCATAGCAGAGCGACAGAGGTCGACATGATTCAAGAACGAGAATACCTGAAAGAAAGAAAATTTTTAAAAAAACAAAAAAAAGGATACTTACATGTATTTATCTTAAAATGCAAGAAAGAAAAAAAGAATACCATATGTAAGAGGTCATCAGTCAAATCAATATGAACTTCAAAATCTTCTGTGTCTGAAGAACCATTATCATCTCCATCATCCTTTTTCCCATCTTTCCGATTATAATTCAAGATGAAATTCTGGCAGAACATATCAGTATCCGTCCGGGAAGAAGAGGCAATGCCAAAACTAACAGTTCTCTCCACCGACGAAACAGAATTTCCAGCATCTGAAGATACCCCCGAAACTGACCTGCACTCACTGCAATTGAACTTCATAGTCAGAAACACATGAAATCAGACAGACGAATAAATGACAGATTAAGGATTGATGTCAACTAAAATATCACTCTTGATGACGCTGATAAGCCTTAAACAAAACAAAAATCCAAGAAATCGATTCTACACTAAAGTAATTGAACAAAACAGAGTTTACGAATCATGCATGATACAAAAGTAAGAGAGCTCACGCAAGCCCAGAGTAGACTTTGGCACGCTTGTGATACGAATCATGATCAGCTTCCTCCATCGTACAATCCTCTGCTTCTGCAACCACATTGCTACTACTCTCACCCTGAACCAACTGATTCAAGGGAATCTCAGAGGTCCAAAAGCGATCCAATTCAGCCCAAGCGGCTTCACTTTCCTCGGCACACAGCCTCAGCCTCCAACGTGGGACTCTTGGTGCCCTCTCGTTTTCACCGAAATTAACAAAATCACCATCGCCGTTACTGTTATCCATGGCCGTTGCTAAAGATTGTTTCTTCACTCTGCCGCCGTTATCGTCTTCCTCGTCTTCGTCTTCGTCGGTGAAGCAAGAAAAACACCAAATCCTCATGCAACCCCTAAGCCCACCTCCCCAAAAACGAAATCTTGTCTCTCGATCTACCACATTTATAGAAAACTTGCTCACAAAAACCAGAATTTGGGGAAAAGTAACGGAATTCGGAAAGCCCAGATAGAATTGAGAGGAAACAGAATTGAATCTCTAATTCTGGATTTAAAGTGACGGGAAGGAGAAGATCAAACGCTAATCTGATTCAGGATTAGGGTTTGAGAGAAATGAAAAGGTAGAATCGGATCAGATCTTGCGAGGGGCGAGTAGAGGCATATTGTGAGGTTTCTTTGGAAGAAAAGGTGGTCGATGATATAATCTGGATGCCGATTCGGAAGAAGAAGCAAAATAAAAATCGGCGAAAATGGAAAGGGAATGATAAAAATTAAAAAGACAAAACTAATCGCGAAACACAAGGGACTTTGGAAGTCTTTGGTTCTTGCTTCACCGTTGTTTTTGTTCAGAAAGGACGATGTAAAAACGGTGTCGTTTGACAATAAGTACTACTGTGTGTAAAGTAGATAGATAGATACTCTGAACTCTGAATACTAGGATATTATAACAATGTTTAGTTCGTACGATAAAATAATGGTTTAGACACAACCGTTTATGTTTGGGTCAAAGTTACAAAATTTGCGTCACGTGAGCAGTCGACTGAAAATCGAAGATAGTCAGGCGTCAGTAGGTAGACCGAGCCACAACTGTAGTATATTGTATTAGCAATTTAGCATACGTAACGTACAAATACTTGTTGTTTTAGTATTTTGGTGATGTTATCGTTTTGTGATTTAAATAAAAAAATTTTTGTTTTTATTCAATCAAAATTCTAAATTTTTTTATCAAAATTTGATATTACTAGTTTAAGATTTGTAAAAAATAATCTAAAATCTTCATAAATCTGAAGTTATTGGATTCATACTTTTATAAAATTATTTTGAAAAGTTTATATTATTTAATTAAAACAAAATAAAGTATGATTGCTAATTAATTAAAATTATTGTATTATTGATTTATGACTTTCTACCATTTTTTTGTGTTAAATTCTATCATTTTCTTCACAAAATAAAATCATCAAAATAAAGAAATTGATTGAAAAAGTTTCAAAATTATAAAAAACTAATCAACAATATTATATAAAACTCTGTGTTTAAAATAATTCATTTATTTACGTTCGATGATATTATTAAAGTTAATAAAGTTTGGGATCACTAATCAAAATTCATTTCCGAGTAAAAAACACAGACATCACATCACTGTAACTTTTGTACCAGCGAAACCCACATTAATATTGGGGTTGTTTCTCTTTATGGCCCAATGGCTATATCTTCGTTGTAACTAGGTCACGTGAGCCATTGACTTTTCGCCCAATATTTAAGCCCATTTAAAGGCCCAATATTTAAGCAACACTCATATACAACATGATGATAAAATTAAAACCGTTGAAGTATGTAATTAAGATTGAGATGACGGTGGATGTGTGAAACAGCTGCTTCCGGTGTGCTAGTGCCCCGATAGGACCAAAGCTGAGAATATAATTGAATATGTGGACGGTTGAGTTATAATTAGGAGAATCTCATAAATATTATTGAAATATCAACGATGAAGGAACGCAAATGTTGGGTGGGATAATGAAGTTAAGTCCCAATATTAAAGATTAGACTAACTGTTTAGAAGTGGACAGAGAGGTGGTTGGAATTTAATACATCTCCTTCTTTTATAGGTTCCACTGACTCGAGAAGATCTTCGATATCATCAAAAACCACAAAACTTTCTTTTCTTTTTCTAACTATTTTATTTATTATTCCTACAAAATGTCATGTTTGAAGTATTTCTTGATCTTATTGATGTTGGGACTGTGTGTCTCATCGGAGGAGAATTTTCAATATGACTACTTGAAAGTTCCGGCAAGCGAGTTTGTGAGCTCCATAAACACAATTGTGGTAGTGATAAGACAAGTGAGTTCAATTTTGTCTCAGTTCGCTGATTTCAGCGGAGATCGCCGGCTGCAGAATGCGGTTTCCGATTGCCTTGATCTGCTTGACTTTTCTTCAGAGGAGCTCACTTGGTCTGCTTCTGCTTCTGAGAATCCAAAAGGTACCTTAAAGGCTTAAACTCTAGTTTACAACATATATCAATCTCTCTAGTTTTATCACATCCTTATAGAGTTGGAAACTTTGAATGCATAAACCTTTTTTTAACTCTGATCACGAGGTCAAAATTACTGTTATGAGATTAAATCAATACATATTTTCTTGGGTGAAATTTGAAAAGATGATAATAACCAAATTTGAGTAATCGACAACTTAAATTAACAAAAAGAAACAAACAAACGGGATATAGATATGCTTATTGCCGGTATATGGAAAGTAGGATAAAATTGACGTTTGTGAAACTGGTTGCTATGTTTAGAAAGAGTGTGATTACTTGGTATATAACTTGTTGCCTTTTCCATTCCAACCAATTAAAAGAGAAAGATTTTTAAACTCAGTTGTTTATATTCAAATGCCATGATTTTTGATCAAATGACAAAGGAATGTTTGGTGCCCATTTAACAGTTAAGCGACTCATTAATCAGTCCAGATGTTCGGTTGATTTATTTGTAATAATTATATATACAAATCAGAATAATATAAAACAATTATACATATAAATACAAAATGTAATATAAAAATTTATAAATGTTTTTTTTTCTTCGATAAAAAAATTTAGATTATAAATGTTGTATTTTTTTGCTTTGATAAAGATTTTAGATTATAAATGTTATGTACATAAAACAGCAAAACAGCAATTACTGTATATTCTTGTAAAACAAGATATACGATGCACCTGTACAACAAACAACTCTATTGGTTTGGAATTTATTTAGTTAAACTCTCCACGACTCCAATAAAAGATGATGTACCATGCAAAAATAGAATAAATGATCGTTCATGGATCATGGTGTATCGTAGTAATATATAGTTATACAAGTTTATTTACATAGATATAGAAAAAGACTATTTATTTTGCACTTGCTGCATTAAATTTGAAAGCCGGCACAAAATTGATTGTGATACGGTTAGTAGGTGGTTCTTTGACCAATCATATTAGTATTATATTTTCAACTAATACAATTTTGCATCACAATTCACAACACAACAATATTGAATTTCGACCTGTATTTTCTTCATTTTTTTTTTTAATGTTATTTCAGCTTAGACAAAGTGAAATAAAAGAGCTGAAACAAAAATAAATCTGAATATGTGTGCTGGTGTGCAGGCTATATATTTAAAGTAGGAAATCTATTTATATCAAATCATTACCAAATGCATGTTTTTCTTTGAAAAAGCATTATTCGATTGCATATATCAGTCAATATAAATTTAGAAAAAAAAATTAATGTTAATTTCAATTTTAAATGATAATGTCAAGTGATAATGATATGTTACATCAACGTTGTGCATTCTCGTTAGTGAAATGAAAGCAAATCCTATAATCATTATTGTAAATGGCATGTGCGTGGTAGGGACACCGAACATGGATTTCAAAAAAATCTTAGATTTGTAATAAATGTAAGTGTGAATATATGAAAATGATAGTGTTGATTGATAAGAATAAAATCACGAGTATCATCAAGTGATTAATATAAGAGAATGCGTGTGATGATTTTTTGAATGGGACCACCAACCAGGTAAGGGCAACGGAACAGGGGACGTTGGATCGGACACAAGGACATGGTTAAGTGCTGCTCTCTCCAACCAAGCCACTTGTATGGAAGGCTTCGATGGTACCTCTGGTCTCGTAAAATCCCTTGTCGCTGGTAAATTAATCACTTCTTATTGTTATCTTACAAAATTTTGGTTCTGTTTATCCAAAAGAAGAATTAATTTATAATTTGGGTGACCATGCAATTTCGTTAGGGTTTCACGTTGATAACTTTCGGTTCAAGTCGGTATGATTTTTCTTTTTTTTTTAACGTTAATAATTTATCATTTCAGGCAGTCTCGATCAACTATATTCTATGCTTAGGGAATTGTTACCACTTGTGCAACCAGAGCAGAAACCCAAGGCTGTTTCTAAACCTGGCCCTATTGCTAAAGGACCGAAGGCACCACCTGGCCGTAAACTCAGAGACACCGACGAAGACGAAAGCCTTCAATTCCCAGACTGGGTCAGACCGGACGATCGTAAACTATTAGAATCAAACGGTAGGACTTACGACGTTAGTGTAGCATTGGATGGGACAGGCAACTTCACAAAGATAATGGACGCCATAAAGAAAGCTCCTGATTATAGCTCGACACGTTTCGTCATATACATTAAAAAAGGTTTATATTTGGAGAATGTTGAGATCAAGAAGAAGAAATGGAACATTGTAATGTTAGGTGATGGCATTGACGTGACTGTTATTTCCGGTAACCGCAGCTTCATCGATGGTTGGACCACTTTCCGATCAGCTACATTCGGTAATAAGATTTTCTAGTTGTTAATTCATGTTTTGATAACAATTGTTTTTTCTTTTCTTAATTCTAATGGTTTTGAAACATTGTGACACAAAAATTTCAGCGGTAAGCGGAAGAGGATTCTTAGCAAGAGATATAACGTTCCAGAACACAGCAGGGCCAGAGAAGCATCAGGCGGTAGCACTGAGATCAGACTCTGACCTCTCTGTGTTCTTCAGATGTGCGATGAGGGGTTATCAAGATACACTCTACACGCACACCATGCGTCAGTTCTACCGTGAGTGCACCATCACGGGAACAGTAGATTTTATATTTGGGGATGGGACTGTTGTGTTTCAAAACTGTCAAATTTTGGCTAAAAGAGGACTCCCTAACCAAAAGAACACCATCACTGCACAAGGCCGGAAAGATGTCAACCAACCCTCAGGTACATTAACAAAATCATAAATAGGGTTCCACTTTTAAGGTCTTGTTAGTGTGATAGTTTCTTGTCACTCAAGAAACTATCTAAACTGAAATAATTGATCTCTTGTGAATAGTACAAATTTACAATCAATCTATGTATTAACCATAATATAACGATTCTAACTTGGACCTTTTTCAATTTTGCTCACCTTCAGGATTCTCAATTCAATTCAGCAATATCTCGGCGGACGCAGATTTGGTCCCATACCTAAACACGACAAGGACGTATCTAGGAAGGCCATGGAAGCTATATTCGAGAACGGTTTTCATTAGGAACAATATGAGCGACGTTGTGAGACCCGAAGGATGGCTTGAGTGGAACGCTGATTTTGCGTTGGACACACTCTTCTACGGAGAGTTCATGAACTACGGGCCTGGTTCAGGACTCAGCAGCCGAGTCAAATGGCCTGGTTACCACGTCTTTAACAACTCGGATCAGGCTAACAACTTCACCGTTTCTCAGTTCATTAAAGGAAATCTTTGGCTGCCTTCTACGGGAGTAACGTTTAGTGATGGCTTGTATATCTAAACTGGCTCAGTGTTTCTATTGTGAATGTTCCTGTTTTTTGTTCCTTTTCATTTTGTTTTGCGTTTTCTTGTCATGTTCTTCTAAGTTGGTTTGTTGTGGTATTTCACGGTTTTGGAAAAATATTGATAAATGGGGAATTTAAGTCGATCGGCTGAAGTTGAACAAATCATATATTGCCCATAAAGGTTAATAGATTTTGTATGTTATAAAGAGATCAAAATTCAAATCTTACATGTTTTTCGCTATTATTGATTAGGAATATCATTCATTAATTACGAAAAGCCTTAAAACTTGTTTCGTGACAAAAGATTTGAGTAGAAATCAATCTTTAGAACAAAAAATTTAACTTTGCCTCAACTAAGTTTATGTTCTATTATCTTGTACTCCAAGGTGCAATTTGATCTTTACCCACATCAATTCAAAAAAAAAAAAAAAAACAAGGCACCACCTTACGTGTTTATTAAGCATCGTAAAGGCCAAGCTTAACCGGAGACCCTATCGCTTGGATCCATTCCCCTTGTAAGAATGGCCCCACCGTAAATTTCATCGCCTCTTCCTTGTTTAAAACCCTAAATCCAGGCCATTTAACCCTAGCAGCGGTTGCTCCGCTTGGACCATCATTCTTGTATTCCGCGTAAGACAATGTATCGATAGCAAAATCCGTCTCTTGCCATCTCAACCAACCAACAGGATCGATCACATCCTCGATCGTTGATTCCATCACGACTGTTCGAGAATGGGGTTTCCATGGCCGGCCGAGATAGCTCTTGAACTGGGCCTTTACGGGTTTAAGATCTTCGTTTGGAGCAACTGTACAGTTGTGGATCACAAAGCCTGTCGTCTGAAACTTATCCACTCGTCCTTGAGCCGTCACCGTGTTCTTCTGCCCCGGTAAACCTTTTCTGATAAAGATGTCACAGTTCTGGAAAATCGCGGCCGCATCACCGAAGATGAAATCAACTGTCCCGATAATGACACAACTTCTGTAATATTGGCGGTGAGTGTATGCGTATAACGTGTCTTGGTAGCCTTCAAATCGACAGTTAAGGAAAACAGATCGGTCGGATTGGACACGTATTGCGACCGCTTGGTGTCCCTCTGGCCCAGCAGTGTTCCGAAACCCCATGGATTGTGCCATGAATCCTTCTCCTTGTGCCACTATAAGTAAATCAAGCACAAATATGGTTATTGCACCTCAAATTCAAGCCCTAATTGTCTCTTTTCGTTCGTTAACACCTAGCACAAGCACTCTTAGGAAAACAGGATATACCAAATGTTGCTGTTAGGAACGTTCGAATTTTCTTTGCGTGGCTTTTGTTTCCCGTCACGATCGTCTTCTGTGATCCATCACCGACCATTGTAACATTAGGTTTCTTCTTATCAATAATCACAGATTCATCATAAATTCCATGTTTGATATAGATGGTGTACCTACAAAAACGAAATTTTACTAAGCAAAGATTTGGTAATATACTATGAAACCAAATAATTGAAGTACTGTGGTCAAATTTTAAGACCACCACTAAGCTCACTCTCTCTTTCTTTCGTTACTAAAAATTTCACATGATGGTTTCCGGGCCCAAGATGGATAAAGGGTCTCGAGGCGGGATCTATTGTTTATAAAATATGAAGAACTATGAGAATGGTTAGTACCTTCCTTGGTACTTGGCAGGCATTGCTTTAAGTGCAGCGTTGATGGTAGTAAAATTTCCACTGCCATCTTTAGCCACTGTAGCATTAGGTTTCAATGCTTTCACATCAACAGCTTTTAACATTCGTCTTTCCTTATTGCTTAGCCACGACGTAATATGATCTGTCTCTTTAGCAGAAGATCTTGCTTCAAGAAGAAGTCGCGTTTTAACCTTTGGAACCGAGGAAAGATATCCGTCTAAAGATTTTATCATCGCGAGTGAATTGCTTGTCAAAACTTGAGAAGAATTGAAATTCTTACGTATCTCCGTTTTGAGTTTCCCTTCTTCAAATCCATCGACACATGTTTCTTGATAAGACATGACTGCGCTTAGCCAACTGTCCAAATCGGGAACTATTTTTGCAAAGTTATTAACCTCTGAGTCGTTGATTCTTTTCATGGAGGTGCCAAGTTCTTCTTTAGCTTCATCCACAAGCAACTTACACTGGGCTATAGCGTCTTTGTCATCTTTGTTCTCTGTTTTCAGGCTCAAAACCCTTTTGAATACTTGGTCTAGATCGTCATTGACAGCTACAATGGCAGATTTTAACAGGCTCCTAGGATCAGTTTGAGGAGTATCTTTCTTTGTCTCATTTTTAAGAGTATTCTGGCAAGTTGGTTTGTAGAGAGTAGAATTGCAAAGTGTTTGGATAATCTTATCGACCTGGCCAGCTTTCACAGTTTGTGCTGCGGATGATGGCGGTTTCGGGCTCGGGCTCTCGCTTTTGGTGGGGCTATCCTTACTTTTGTTGTTTGTAGTTTTCCCTTGTTCTTGAGTTTTGTTTTCATATGTAACATAAGCAAAAGCACCTCCAATAATGGCAGCAGCAACAACAAGCACGGAGACGACTCCTAAGATGATTCTCTTCCTGAATTTACGTTTTCTCTCTGCATTTACGCGTTCTTGAATCTTGTCGAAGTCTTGAAAAGCCATTTTTGCTTAAAACTTTTTCTCTGTCTTTTTGTCACTTTGAGAGAAGAAAATTGAATTTTCCTCTGCCTTAGAAGCAAGCTAAGGCAGGGAGGTTAAAATGGAAGAAGATCAGTCTTTCTATTTTTTCTTGTGTTTATTTATTTTCCTCTGTTTTGATTGATGCATATTGTTTTGAGCCAATTTCACGCCTTCTAAGTTTAGCTTCCTATACGAAACTAAAATTTATGCGTTAAGACTTATAAGTGATGAGTCAAAATAAGTCCCTAAGATTCATTCGTTTGTTCAAGTTTCACTTAGGGTTTTTTGTTTAAGTAGAAATTAGAGAAACACTCTAAAGTTAGTTTAGTCCCCATGTGTGATGCATTTGGTTGGGACTATCTACAAAATTCAAGATGTAATTTTAGAACTCAATCTGATCAAACAACATATTTCTTCAAGGATCCCATCTTTAAACAAACGTTCGAGAAATTTAATAAAATGATTTGAGAGCATTTGAAAGACTAACCAAGAAGAATTGTTGATAAAAACATAAGTTACGACGAATAACAAACACTAAAAGATAGAAGCAGTGTCTGTACAATTGCATCTTTCTTTTATTAATTCTGATGCAAAGGCGATGGAAGAGGCATATGCCACACTTAAGGCCAAGGGTAATACATAAACACAAATTACCCAAAAGACCATTCCAACCAAAAAAAATAAAAACTATATTTGCTAACTGAATATTGTGTATGTTTGCTGAAAATACTTCAGGACTTGTTACCAACAGCTTGAGGATTGTCTTTCTCTTCTTCCTCCTTCACCTCTGCTGAAGAACTGTTGCTTGGCACAACCGCGGCAGGCGACCACTGGTCAGGAACCATCAGAAAATAAGCCGTCATCGCTTTCCTGAATCTTTTCTTGTATTGCTGCGGCGATATCACTGTGGGAGTTGAGTTCTTGGGTCCTCCAAGGAGCCCTGAAGTCTTGACCCAAGTCTCCAGATGTTTGTCCCAAGTGTATTGCCTCATGAAATCGATAATTCCTAGAACCAGCTCGTTTCTTTCCTCATCTACCCCGACTAGTAAGGAGTAATCCATTACGTGAATCGACTTCAGCCAGAAACAAACCAAGATCTTGCATCAGCATTACTATGTAAAGCTCAAGAACAAGTTCGGTATTTCAAAGCGGTTTAAAAGAAGAGTAACAACTGGAAACTTACAGCAAGAAATGATGTATCATTCCAGACTGCTCTTTCAAGAAGCCGTTTTGCCTTGCTCCCAACAAATATTGGAGATGTTGGCATTGCTTCGACAAGATTCTGATCCAGCAAAACTGTATTGCTACCACTTGTATCGGGATTGTAACGAGCCCGAGTGGAGCCTTTTAGGTCATAAAGCCTAGTGAAGTTTCGCTTGAACAGAAGATTCTCCATCACCAAGACGTCCATTTTGAACTCTTTTCCTCCTTTAAGGTGTTTGGATGAAACCTTTAAAGATTTAGCAAAGAATAACGGGTCTCGTCAAATGTCAACAAAAGAGATAACAAGAAAAATTATGTTTTGAGTCGAACAAAAGCATTCTCAATTATCATGTAGTTCAGAGAGATTGTTAGTTAAGTATTTTGTTATTTTTCGTACCTGATAGATTCCCAAGATCTTTGCAAGGCTTGTAGGGCTTTTAGTACTGATGGACTCAGTCAGGTATTTGAAGTAAGCTGGCCCAAATTTGATGAAGGACTCAAGCTCTGTCTTTGTAACTTGCTTGATGATAAAACGGTCATCCAAACTTTTTGCAAAGAAGACGTTGCTCTTTCCACCCTGGGCTCCCCATTTTCTACAACGACCAAGAGATCTAATGAAATCTGTTTCTGAAGGACAGCAAATCATCCTCAGGGCTTCAAACTCCTTAGCATAATAACACGTCACAGAGTACTTCACTTTCCCAGGAGGACCTTCATCTGTAAACGAAATCCTCGCATGCAGATCTTTCAAATACAGTGATGAATGTAGCAGCTGCGAGACTTGTTCATCAGCAGAGCTAAGACTTCTACTCATGTCGACCGACAAATCACTCAAAGAGTTCAATGAGAGAAGATTAACAGAATCAAAAAGTGAAAAGGAACCTCCACTATCCAAGCGATCTCTTGACTTATCTGATCCAGACATCTGAGCTTTATATTCTGATGATGTAAGGGCATAAGCTATGATACTAGTAGGTTCGTCATCATAAACTGGCAGTACTAAGTCATTACATCCCAGAGGAAGCAGCAGCCTTGCACCACTTCGCCATTCAAGCTCTCTATATGAAGAAACATAAACAGGCCGGTCTTCAGCCATGATATGCTTGCGAGAATTAAGCGAATAATTCTTGTTGAGTGAATAGTAGAAACTAGGAGAAGGCAACTGAACTTGTGTTGTATGTTCATCATTGGTAGGGCCTCCTTTAAAGTTCAGCTCACTTTCTGAACCCAACAGCCTTAAATCAGGGATCTGAGTTCCATTTGTTGAAGCAGCTCTGCTAGGCGGACGGAAAATACCATTCTCTGAAGTAGTTTGTTCACCTATCCATGCTGCATCAAGAGTATCAGATAAGTCTGTTGCTTGAAACTGGCTCTCGGTGTGTGCTGGTTTAACCACCTGCGAAGACTCTACAAAATTATCTTTACCACCTTCACTAGGGTCGAACTCCATCCTACAATCTGGGGGTCTGTCTGAGCCTACATCTTCAGGAATAGCAAATTTGCCACTAGTATCAGCAAATGATTTACCTTGGTTAAGACACGTTTCGTAGTCTGCATCCTGGAGAAGAGAGTCATTACAAATTGCAACATGGGTCGGTATCGACTTTACTTTTTCATCACTGAGCTTCTCTAAGGAGACGTTACGACCCATAACTTTTGGGGCTGAATTCTTCGGAGCTTCCAAATAGTTATTTCTTACCATATTGGCCGCCCCTGCTAGGCATTCATCCCAAGCATATGAATCGAAAATTATCAGCCTTCGAAGTTTATTTATCAGAAGGATATCAATAGTAGGTTGTCCATCCTTAACCACATTTAACATTTGCTGCAATGAATCCTGAAAACCAGCGACAGCCTTAATCGGTATTGCATACAGAGAAAACTGAAAAATCATCCTACAGTGAAGAAAGGACTCTAGGTACAGAGGCTATGTAAAAGACTCGTTCCTATAAAGGCCAGCAGATTATGAGACAAGCTTCTACAATTATTTATAAGAAAAAGTTTTGACTCTGTCTATATTTTACACACATGATTCGTGAGAAGTATGAACGTGGTGGGGGTGTGTATGAGTGTAGGTATGTGTGAATGTGTGTGTAGTGTGCAGGTGGGTGGGTTCTGTCTGCGTGAGTTAGAGTGAGTGTGAGTGATGTAATGCGCCAAATGCAACTCTATTTCTTCTTAATTCTAATGGTGTGTAAGTTACATGACAGGCTACCTTATATTCCTTTTTACGTTGCTCAAGAAGTCCTGCAAGTTCTTCAAGAGAAAGCTTGATCTTGTTGGGAGTGCTGCCCTTGGAACCTGCGCCCATAGTTTTCGCTGAAATTTGACTAAGAGCCTCCTGAACCTCATTAAAAAGGACTTCCGCTTTTTTAATCACCTATAGTATACAGACCATGACAATTAAGTAAAATAAGACTCCTGGCTTTGTTGAATATGTACAAATATTCGATTAAAAATGTGGGAAACTTGTAACCTCTTTTGATTCCTTTTGGAGCCATTCCTGGTTCTCATAGTTAAAATAAAGCTTTGCTGGTGGCAGAGTCACTGCGTAAATATTGATTGAAGCATAGCGGAAGCAAGCAACCATTCTCCCAAAACTGCATTAAGAAAAATTTAAGTGATACTCATTACTGGCGTGGTCATGGTTGTTTAATACAAGGCCACAACCGTCAAACATAGACTGACACTTGCCGTATAGATGACAATTAGAGAAGTGAATGACCAACACTACAGTACTACTTATGCAGAGCCTATCTAGACAGTACATCTGATGTAATATATACTAAGTGCTAAGCCTGATTGCATTACGCAAGATGCTACTTGAGAATCAGACATATTGGACGAGGGAAAATCAGTAATGTGTAATAACAAGTGAAACAATCCGCAGAAAATATTTATATTAGGAAGCATCTATTTATACCCGTAGAACCGGAGACAGTCTCTGTGAAGGGAATGACCACAGTTGGCCACACGACTAGCCGCTGCATGGTTAGAAAAGCTCAGCTCCAAAAATTTGCCAAAAGACAGGCCCCACGCAGCATCTGACATTACAATTCTGCGTGTGGCTGGAGGAAAGCCATTGATCCGAGGACATTTCAGGCACCGATGCCACATCCAAATCTTCCCTTCACGTTGCCCAGGTAGCAATTCAGGCAGTTTCTTAACAGATATTGTCAGACTACCTTGCCTATGAGTATAACAATGAATGTGTGCTTCCGCTGGCATCGTACATGACGGGCAGCACTGATCCTGAACAGGAGATTAATGCAAGGAAATTAATGCAAGCCTCAGCTATTAATAACCAGAGGCTAATTACAACATGATAGGCTTCATTAACTTTTGATCTTACAAACTTAATTATCCTGGAATCTTTAAACCATATTAATGCCATTTTTCTGCTTTTCCTTCCAGTCGTTCTCTTTCTTAAACTTACCCTCCGACTATTTCATGGATTGCTTTTATGACTCTAAATACCTATTTAATTACTTCCACAATTATTCATGTCAAAAAAATGGGAAAAAGTGCGTAACCATAAAATTTTAATTGGATTAGTTGGTCCACCTGGTTCCATCAGGAGTTCAGTTTCCTCACCATTGGCTAAAAGGAGAATGGTGTGCTACAGATTAAGAGATAAAAAAACACACTTAAAATGAATGGTACCTGATCAAAGAGATTATCCCTTAAAAACCGTCCTAAAGGCTTGTCAAAGCTCCCATAGTATTTGATACGGAGTAGATGAGCCCGCTCACACACAGATCCTTTCCATACGCATCTTGTTGATAAGGAAACCAATATACTTTGATGGTCAGAAGCTGACGGATGAAAGTCTCCTTTTGAAGATTCCATTTGTTCCTGTCTATTAAAATTTTGATTTCCTATTACTGCGGAGTCATTCGTGTAACCACCATCTGTTACTTGTTCTGTGGCACCGGATAAAACAGACCACTGATCTTTTTGAACAGAAGGTTCTTCCACGTGAAATGATAGCTGCCTGGATTCTAGAGTAGGAACTAACCCATCGTCCTTAGAGGTAATAGTTTCTGGAGGCTTACAGTAAACAGTATCCAAGTTGTGAAGCAGTCTTTCAGATGGGTCAATCCTGTCGTTTCCATCCAATTTCCCTTGGAAATGAGTCTTACTAGAAGTGAAATTACCAGTAAGGTCGCCATTGGCTTTATGTGGCTCACCCCTTAACTCAGTAGTTGGAGACTTTTCAGCACTTGACACAGTAAAACCAGGTATTGTGGATATTGATCTGTTAACCATTGATGGTTTATCAGGTAACGCCACAGTAATTGGGGTCTGCAGAGGAAGTTCGTGAATGGAAGCACCTTCATCTGCTAGGAAGGATGTCTCAAGAGCCAAGTGATATGCTGCAAAAACTCCATACTGAATCACATGTTTCACCTTCTTTAGCTCATCTTCATGTGCCCCCTTGAGCAATATCTGAGAAAGACAGATCAAGCACCATACTTAAGATTATTTCCTGATCAGACATACAATATGCATAGTCATAATAACAGGTCAAGGATCTAATGTCTTAAAACACCTTAAAATGTTGTGGAACTTACTGTACAACCCAAAGGTTTCGGGCAGCCATCAAAAAACATTAAAGTCTTGGCCATTTTCTTCGCAACTTGACAAGGACTAACATGTGTCTCCACAAACTTTTCCACATGGAACAGGTCACAATAACCTAGCTTTGGTGATGTGAGCTGGTCGATCGAAGGGACAATCTGCGCACCAGTACAGCGGGATATGCGCTCTAGAAGGGACCTTTTAATATTTAACACGAGAGATATGTCCTTCGCGAGAAGATATTCCTGCGCAAACCGCGAGACAGATTTCTCCACCAAGAGAATGTCAGGATTGTGAGAATCAATTTTGGCAACAGCCATCTTCAAATGGTCCATTTCCTGAAACACCAGAGATAGCCTTCAATAATGCAGAAAATTTAACCGCCTAAACCTCTGATGTGACAGAATTATGCTTTTCCTTTCCTTTCAGTCGAAGGATTCATGTCCATGGTTATTGGGAAAAATAAAGAAGATGAGAAACGATTCAGACCTGTTGCAACAAAGTGTCAAAACTAGACAGCTGGTTAGAGATGCGCTGATACTCCAGAGCTCCTCCAAGGATTAGCAGACGCGGCTTCTCGATCTTTGAAGTCATTCGCCGATGAGCCACATTTTTCTTACAAACAACTCCTTTCACGACCATACTAAAAAAATACCATCCCAGTTCAATCAGTAATACAGTGTTTACCAGCCAATCGACAGAGATATAAATCCTCACGGAATATTCACAACAAAAACATGAAGCTAATATGAAAGTAGAACAGTATGATTTCAACTAGACTTTATAGTGAAACTACCAATAACGGAGAACAAGGAGATAAAGCTCCAAATCATCCTGTAAGCTTTCGGAAAATTTAGTTGGCATACTTTCCTCATTGGGTACAGACAAAAAAATGAAAACAAATCTAAATAAAAGTAACCACTTTTCACTTTTAACGTTCATAATTGGAATCTGAATAGAAGTGTTAAACATTCGTTCTGCTACATATAGAAATTGTGAGCAATGAGATTATGATAATTGATGAAGGCAAATCCAGGACCACTGTCATTCTAGTTAATCCTAAAGGAGAATAAATGAACTTGTCAACTATAATGTTATTGCGTAGAATATCAATAGTACAGTTCACAAGCATGAATACTATTTGAAAACCCAAATGTACCACTGTATCTAGAACAAACATCAAGCACAATAAAAAAAATCCCATATAAAGGGTTCAAAAAAGTCACCTCTCACTGCGACGTCCACAAGGGATGCATTTAACCTTCACGTATCCTCCTGGATCCATTCCTCCACTTTTACTTGTATCTGGCTTGAGAAGCGTTGCAGCCTCCCAAGATAATGATGTAATTATATCAAGCCAGCCCTCTTCATCACCTTCGTTGACCATAGGTAGATTATCAACCTCCAAAAGTTGTGCTACCAAAGCCCTAAAGTGCCCTTCAACAACATTTTTCATAGCACCACTGGACTTGTCCTTAGAGTGGAAATCCTTCTCGTTAAAGCTATTTGATGGGCGAAGGTACCCCCAATCACCTCTATCACCTTCATCACCGTCATCATCAGATAGCACTGCTTCTCTTTCATCTTCTTCGTTCTCTGGCTCTGGTGGTAGCCATAAGAGCCCATCACTCTCAAAATCAACAACTTCGGGCTCAAAGGACTCTTCACAAGGAGGGCTTCCCTCCTTTACATCGTTCCATCCATTTTCTTGTTGTCTGGTTTTATCTATCGTCTCTGTATTCAGTGAGTCAAGATCTTGATCAGGGGGAAAGCCACTTATGTTTGGTTCTATTTTTACACCAACGTCATGAGCTTCATGTGACCCATAGATATGGTCTACTTCATCGAGGTTGATGGCACCATAGTAGTCATTTCCTTGAGCGTAAGATTGTGCAAAATCAGATTGATAATCGTCATCGTCATCAGCTTCACCATCACTCCTGCCACTACTAATCACGAAAATGAGCAACTCAACTAATAAATTCAAATTGAGACAATAGTGAATCATTTGAAAAGACCCAGTATAACACAAACAGTTGGTGATGGACATCATGCAAATCTCTTAAGCAATAGAAGCTACCCGGTCGTTTATATATATACACACACAAAAAGAAAAAAGTTACCTGTTGACAAAGAATTCAACTTGATTATCAGAAGAATCTAACACATGCCCATAATGATCTGAGCTCCTACGCGATTTTGCATTCTGCTGCTCAGACTTTTCAGAATCCATGTTTGACGAGACACGACGGCTAGCTCGGGGATTCATTTTGGGTCTAGGGGAAGGTCCAGCAGTTGAATCAATGGTGCAGTTGCTACTATTAGAGGTAGTACTTGCGACGCTTCTAGCAGAAGGCGATGAACTAAAATGAAGGCTAATAATAGAAGCCCCATTATCAGGGGGAACTATCCCCTGTTCCCACTGTTTGTAGCAGTAATTACACACCCTAATCCTTTCTGGTTCCTCATGACTATCCTTTGTTTCATCTGATGGAGATGGAATGGAATTTGCAGCGCATTTGGCACAAAAAACTCGACCACAAAGGCGGCAATGATGTCTTCGATTAAACACAGTGAACTGAGCATCACACTCATAACACACAGGACAGCTTTGGTCAGGCATCCAAAAATCCCTCGACATATTTGAGGACTCACTCTTTCTAGGGATCCAAGATTTGACTATGTCAACAAAGCCAGGTGCTTTGTGATCTTGTGAGTCCATTTATTGAATCTCCCCAACAACAAGGAGAGTCATCGTGAAAAACCCATTTGCTTAATCGCATTAAGTCTAATCCTTGATCCCTGAAGATGAATGGTAACCACGAAAATCAACATAAACTTCTCTTAAAAGAAGAAAGGAGCTTGAGAGAGAGAGAGAGAGATGTTAATGGATTTTACCTGGAATAAGATACCTCCGAGATTCAGACCAAAGTCACTGGGTCACTCTCAAACTTCAAAATCCAGAATTTATGCTTGATTCAAGATCAAAAGATCTCAAATTTCAATCTTCCAAGCTCGAATTCTTCTGTTGTGACCCCAGAAAACGAGCAACTCTCGCTGTCAGGAAACTCCAAATGCGAAAACTAACACGAGCAAGAAACGAATTTTTTAATAGAAAACAAAATAAGAAACAAAAATTAAACACGGAAACTCTAGAAAATTTGTTTAAAAACAGAAGGCACCAAATTTCTTCTGGATAAGATTTGAAATCAATTTCCAAAAGGGAACCAATTAACCATAATCTCAAAGAAAAGTGCCAAGCTGAGAACATAGAAAGGGGAAAACAGTTTTCCTCAATTTCTCTCAGATTAATACCCAACAAAGAAAGAAAAAAAAGCCACCTTTGAAATTGAAGAAATACAAGAGAGAGACGGTAAGAAGATTTACATAAACGAAGATTTGCAGTTTCTTTTTTGGTGCTCGTCTGGCTTTCTTTTGTTTTTCCTGTCTCTCCCGTTTTTATGTTCACGACTTGTCTGTCTGATCGTTTGCCTTTGTTTATTTCACTTTTTATTCACGTATTTATCACCCTTCTTTATATCCTCCACGTATCTTAATTAAATCTAACTTGTTCACTTCAATCACATATTGTATCTTCATTAGTCTTCATTATGTCGACTAAATAAAATAGAAAAAACAAATCATTAGGTTCATGATTGTCAAAAAAACAATTATAAATAAAACACCGTTCATTGTTGTCGATCAAATTGAAAATTTATATATTATATTCATAAAATTCAATTATTTATTCTGTTAAGCAATTCAAAAAAGTCTCATATATGTACAAAATTACAAAACTAGTTACATCAAAATCAAAAGTTATGATCTTGGGAATAACCTAGTTGTTAGTAGAATAATAGTATTGTTTTAAGCAATCATCTTAGATACGAGATGATCTAACTAATTATAGTTTAATCAGTCAAATTTATCACATAGGGAGCAGTCAAAATATGCATGGGAAAAGAGAAAATTGTGCACGTGACATGATTTGGTGTCAACATGTGAGCTTCCAAATGGATGGCTGTCAATCTTCGTATGTGATCTGTGTAGAGAGGACGACAAGACATAGACAGTCTCTTTGTATTTCAAACTTTCTCAATACAAATTTGCCGTGTCAGTTTCTATATTCCAAGAAACCTAAACAAAAGTTTTTTTTTTCCTTTGCTTTTTAAAGAAGACAATTGTTTGGGTTGTCTGAAGATTCGTTTAGTTTATTTAGATGTAATGAAGTAAACAGAAGATAATCAATCAGAAACGAGCCAATTCCAACACTTGTTGAGAAACCAGTATTGGAATCCATGGAAGGTAAAAAAAAAGGTAAGAAGCAGAGCTCAGACTATGAAGATCTACTAATTATGGCAAAGTCTCGGTCTACTAGATTTTTAAGAAAATCTGTCAAATTGCAAAGAGGAAGGCCATTGCCAAAATTCACATTACGGTGTCTTAAAAGTGTACATCACAAGATAACAAGAGACAAAAGGAAAATTTGCAGTGTTCTCATGAATTGGTTCAACCAAGGATGGGGAAGATGCGGGCAATGTGTTCCAAGGGAACATTCTCACCTGTATTTTTCTTGAGCTCCGGATGGTTAAATTCATTTTGTGGTAAGACAATACTTCCACCCTCTTTCTCAACAATCCATCCACTGTTAGTCACTTGCTGCTCGATGAATTTGTCTAGAGATGCACCATCCATGTTAACAGCCTGTGAAAATTGTCATTTATTGACAAATAAAAGGTCAACAAATTAGATTTCCAGAACTATGATGTGGAATATTCGTAACAGAAAATTATATGAGAAAGTAAAAGATTTCACATCCGAAGTTCTACTATTTTGATGACTTAAGCTATCCGTGGTGAAAACGAGATCATAAACCAAACATCATACCTCAGCCAGCACTGATCTTGGAACCTTTTGGTAGCTTAAGCTAAGAAGGTGACTTGCATATGCTTGAATAGCTTGCTCAAAACCTGCATTTAATCTCTCGCATATAAGACATCTACACTAGACACAATCATAAAATGAATAGACAGTACCATAAACCACTACTGAGGACTTTGTTCGTACCATAAGACATCTACACACAAATATCCTTAAGTAACAAATCTACATCTAGAAATTTGTTATTAGTAGACGATTTATTTATGATTCAGAAGTTAGTTACCTGGAACAGCCTCGAGAATGTGACGGTTCTTGGCAGCTTCATCCCAGAACTGTTGGAACCTCCCAGTCTGCAAAAGAAAAACAAGTGCTTTAAATACTCAATGCACACCTTTTCAACTCTCAACTAACTAATACTGATGTTTGCGTACCTCAAGGTAGTGTGATAGAACAATTAGTGACTTGAACTGCTCCTCCATTTGCTGAAACACACAATCCAAACAAGTACATTTATTAGTCCTCAAGAATCCAACACATTGAAACTCACACTTTATCATGAATGCTCAGTACACAGACTGAACTGACAGAAATAACTTGGAATGGCATAATAACTTGAGTCAGAAACATTTGAACAATCGTTTCTTCTGTATCTACGATAAGCTATATATGTAAGAAAGCAAAACATTGTGAAGTTAAGAGGAAAGAAGAATACCACTCTTTCGGGAATCAAGAAGAGGCAAAGGCTGAAGTCTGGAGTTGGCATAGCCATAAGAGCCTTGACCAAGATTCGAGCCACGATATGAGTGTTCATGCGCTCAGGCTCAAACTGCATAAAAGCAACAATACCAATTAACGAAAAGAGACACTAAAACTCTTGAATTTGGTATCAAAAGGTCCAGCTTAAGAACAACTAGAGCACCTGATAGAGCCGAAGCAAGCATAGGTTTACTTCCAGACTATACGTTTGCGATGTAACCTGAAAATCATAACGAAACCAACAACAATCAATGGAACACGATTTCTACAACAGAATCCGGCTTGAGAGAAAAGGGAAAGGAAACTGCACGTTAACGTAGTTTTCGAGATCAGGCAGGATTTCAGGGTTGAAAGGATTAAGGGCGACGAGCTGCTCAACGGTGTAAGAGCTCTGTTCCTGCGGCGATTGGATCTCTACTCCCATCTCTGCCTCTTTCTCCTTCTCCGTTTCTGTCCCTTTTGCGTCGGTCTCTTCGAACTTTGATAGATCACTGAGGAATGTGCAGAGGAGATTCGCTGATAAGACGAATCTAGGGTTTAAAAGCCAAAACGACAAAGCTTTGTCGTTTGGGCTAATGGTGCAATTGACAAAACGTTTGGGTTAAATTAGGATGACAGAGAAACTACAAAGGGTTGTTTAGTAAATAACTATTTTTAAGCCATTTTGATGCCACAGACTCGGTAAATAAATATTTTCTCAGTTTGCTTTTAAAGATTGATACTACACTAGAGTTTGCATTCGATTAACCATGGTCCAAAAGTTCACCAGTGAACATCTTTTCAAACAAAACTGTCAGCATCTACGAGTTCTCTGATCACAACTTCATGAAGTCTCACTTTGTTTCCAGTAGAATAATAAATGTGGATATCCTTCAAGAGTATAAAATCATAATCTTTCTTTTTTCAAATTTCAATATATACAAGTAATCTTTATATTCACGAAGAATGAATCCTTTGGTAATAAAATAAAAATAAAAATATATAGTTTCTTTTTGTAACAATCAATGGGTTTTCCTTGTTGTTTTAGTCTTCAACAGCTTCATCGAATACGATTCACATGAGAAAATGGCTCGGCAACTGCTTTTGGTGCAGCTTTTTTTGCAGTCTCTGGTACTCCAAAAACGTTCCAAAACCTCAGGGTCTCGTCTCCTGCTGCTGAAGCTACAGTACAACCATCTGGACTCTGTAGAAAACACAACAAACAACACAAGTTTAAGGACTGAATGACCTCAAAGACTCAAACTACTTCACCACTTAAAGAAATTGATGACGTTACCTGGGCCATATATAGAACTCTTGATGTATGACCAGTGAGCTCAGCCATTTTCACCATGGATGGGTACTTCCAAAGTGTAAGCTGATTCTGTGTAAACCCATGTGAGCTAAGCAACTCTCTTTCATTCTTGCTCCATAACAACGAACAAACTTGGGAACCAGTGTCTACTGAATTCAAGCAAGCCCCAGTGTGAGTATTCCAGAACTTTATCGTCCTGTCTCCTCCACCACCACCAGTTGCAAGCAAATTCGCTTGGAAAGGGCACCACGCAAGAGCCTTCACAGCAGATGTATGTTCCTCAAGCCTGTGCAGCCATTGTGTGGTTGAGTTTGAGGAAGCGACAGAACGATCCCAGATGTGTACCACATTGTCGTTGCCACCACTTGCTAGTTGTTGTCCAGATCCTGACCACTTGAGCCCACAAACTTCTTGAGTGTGACCTCTGTAAGTTTCCACAATGGGTGATCTGATCCTCACATCATTGTTGATGATCAGTCCATCCATTCCTCCAGTAGTAAGGATATGATTGTTCCATGCCAGTGATCCTACTCTTGACTGGTGACCACCCTTTAATGTTCTCAGCTGCAGAAATATGAGAAACACATCAGACTAAGAACACCGGATATTATATCTCAACATAAAAGAGAGAGAGTAGTAATTACTTGACGGTTGGATGCAGAATCCCACAGCTGGACTTCAGAGTTGTTGAGTCCAACTGCAACATGACGACCATCAGGAGCCCAGTTGATACTTGTGACAGGTCCCTTCTCCTCATCAATGGTCACAAGCTCAGATGTAGAACCAGTGGAAGCATCCCACAAGTAGACAGTGTGGTCCAACGCTATGGCTAAGACATTTGCACTTCCCCAGTCCAGCAAGTTGAGGTAGAAATCGTCAACAATGTCAGGTGCATCCAAGGTTCTCTCAGAAGTCTGTTAATCACAACAGAAAGTTTAGCAACAGATCAATACAACTCTAATGCAGCAACCAGTAAGTGAGCTTTAAGGATCAAACGCAATAAATACAGTACATACCTGAGGAATGTATCGACGAGGCTTTACAGATTTGGGTTGTTGGTGAAGAGAAGCAGAGTGATTGCTCGGAAGCAGTTCGACAGGAGCCTGAGGTTTGTTTCTGAAGGCGAGAATCCTTGTGTGGTTCAAGTTCATGGTCTCAGCCAATTGCTTCCTGTAGGCCTCTTTGGATGGTGAACTTACCGTTGCAGATTGATCCTTACCTTTTCTTTCTTCAGTGAGGGCAAAGTGAGCATAGTCAAAATTCATCGCTGATCTATTCGGTATGAACCTGTCCAGCTGGTAGAAGATAAAAGCAAATCAGTACAATTCATTCGATATCACAAATCCAATTTATGCAAGAAACAATCAATCAATTGGAAAGACATGATTTTTCTTATAACAAAACCAACAATTCGTTCATACAGTATCTGAATAAAGATTCATCAATGATATGGGTCAAACAATTTTGGATTCAGATGAACAAGTTGTTAATCAAAACACTAATTCTGTATCATAAACATGGTATTGAATCTGAAAAATTAAAGAGCACCCACACAATTCGAATCCTGATTCTCAACAGAGTACGGAAACAGGTCAAATCTGAATGATTGAAGAAGGATACTTACATTTTCCTTGGAATTTTTTCTGGGAAGAAAGTGTTCTTGAAGTGGGCACCGATTCAAACCTGCATCCATTATCACTAAACACAAAGAAAATCCCAAAATACAAACAAACAGAAAACAAGAATAGCGATAGTATACGAAACGGATTAGAAGATATAATGAGTAAACGAAATTAGATAAAGATGAGCCTGCAGAGAAGGGATCGTTAGTAAATTCGAGCAGAGAGATCAGAGCAGAGAGAGCGAAGAATTGTTGGTGGCTGATGATTGATGAGAGATGAGAGAGCAGATTGATGAAGTGAGTGAAAAGGTACGAAATTTTGGGTTGCTTATAAAGGGGTAGAGCCAATTTAGGGTTTTGGAGGACTCTAATTTCTATAATCGGAAAGTCGGTAACGGCTATATTTCTGAGAGAGCCGTTGATCAATTACGGAAAATGCCCTCTTTCCCTGAAACAATTAGCTTTTTTATGTCTCATTTTAACATTTGTCTATTAGACAAAAACAGAGACATGTAACAAAAATAAAAAAACATTAAAATACTTATAGATATTATACAAAACAAATAAAACACTGCTTACCACTCACTCAAAAAAGATACTGAAATAACTATTGGTACAAAAAAGAGGTTAACACTCACATAAATACCACAATTACCTTTAATCTAGAATTATTACTGAAAAAAAACAAATACAATAGTGAAAAAGTTTCATACGGTAAATAGACCATAATAACAATTTATCATCTACCTAATACCATCCAAAATTAGTTTCAAATTGTATACGAGAACCATCCAACGTATTTCGATGTATGGTCCTTGTAAATAATAATTTTTGTATTAACCTCGATAATATTTGGTTAGGTTATTGTGTGATTGAATATTTGCTTTATGGTTAAATAATGGTTATTGTGTGATCGGTATTTTTCACCTATAATATTGTTTTAGTATTATTTTAATCATATAAAAAATTTATATCCAAAAAAAGCATTTGTTAATCAATTCATTAACCTGAAAACATAACAAGTGGTTTAAAAACATAAAACCAAAATCTTCTAAAATCCCTGAAATTACATAAGCTAGCGGAAAAAATAAAATCTTCCAAAATCCCTAATCGAACACATGTTTCTACACACTAATGTGATTAGGTTAGTGTGGTTTCAATGTCTATTTTGATGTAGTTACAATTATCATCTTACAGTTTACAGTACTTAATGCTCCTGCTTCTTGTATCATCTGACATATATAATCAAGATCTTTCTTTCTATTCAAATGCAAGCAAATAAGTTTGACTCAACAATATATATCATTTACATATATATAATTGTACAATATGCACTTTTCTTGTCACTACAATTCATGAAGAATGAATCAGATGCAAAAAAAATGAATATTTTGCATCTGTATCATGGGTTTCCTTGTCCGTCAGTCTTCACAGCTTCAACGAATACGATTCACGTGAGAAAATGGCTCGGAAACTGCTTTTGGAGCAGCTTTTTTGGCGGTCTCTGGTACTCCAAAAACATTCCAGAACCTCAGAGTCTCATCTCCTGCTGCTGAAGCTACGGTACAACCATCTGGACTCTGTAAGAAATACAACACAAACAACACAAGTTTTAGGACTAAAGACCTCAAACATCTCCAACTACTTTCAACAGTTAAAAATTGATTTAGTTGTTTTCCTTTACCTGGGCCATATATAGAACTCTTGATGTATGACCAGTGAGCTCAGCCATTTTCACCATGGATGGATACTTCCAAAGTGTGAGCTGATTCTGTGTAAACCCGTGTGAGCTAAGCAACTCTCTTTCATTCTTGCTCCATAACAACGAACAAACTTGGGAACCAGTGTCTACTGAATTCAAGCAAGCCCCAGTGTGAGTATTCCAGAACTTGATCGTCCTGTCTCCTCCACCACCACCAGTTGCAAGCAAATTCGCTTGGAAAGGGCACCACGCAAGAGCCTTCACAGCAGATGTATGTTCCTCAAGCCTGTGCAGCCATTGTGTGGTTGAGTTTGAGGAAGCGACAGAACGATCCCAGATGTGTACCACATTGTCGTTGCCACCACTTGCTAGTTGTTGTCCAGATCCTGACCACTTGAGCCCACAAACTTCTTGAGTGTGACCTCTGTAAGTTTCCACAATGGGTGATCTGATCCTCACATCATTGTTGATGATCAGTCCATCCATTCCTCCAGTAGTAAGGATGTGATTGTTCCATGCCAGTGATCCTACTCGTGACTGGTGACCACCCTTCAATGTTCTCAGCTGCAAGTATATGATAAAACACATGAGACTAAGAACACCGGATATTATATCTCAACATAAAAGAGAGAGAGTAGTAATTACTTGACGGTTGGATGCAGAATCCCACAGCTGGACTTCAGAGTTGTTGAGTCCAACTGCAACATGACGACCATCAGGAGCCCAGTTGATACTTGTGACAGGTCCCTTCTCCTCATCAATGGTCACAAGCTCAGATGTAGAACCAGTGGAAGCATCCCACAAGTAGACAGTGTGGTCCAACGCTATGGCTAAGACATTTGCACTTCCCCAGTCCAGCAAGTTGAGGTAGAAATCGTCAACAATGTCAGGTGCATCCAAGGTCCTCTCAGAAGTCTGTTAATCACAACAGAAAGTTTAGCAACAGATCAATACAACTCAAAAGCAGCAACCAGTAAGTGAGCTTTAAGGATCAAACGCATTAAATACAGTACATACCTGAGGAATGTATCGACGAGGCTTTACAGATTTGGGCTGTTGGTGAAGAGAAGCAGAGTGATTGCTGGGAAGCAGTTCGACAGGAGCCTGAGGTTTGTTTCTGAAGGCGAGAATCCTTGTGTGGTTCAAGTTCATGGTCTCAGCCAATTGCTTCCTGTAGGCCTCTTTGGATGGTGAACTTACCGCTGCAGTCTGATCCTTACCTTTTCTTCCTTCAGTGAGGGCAAAGTGAGCATAGTCAAAATTCATCGCTGATCTGTTCGGTATGAACCTGTCCAGCTGGTGGAAGAGAAAAGCAAGGCAATCAGTACAACGTATTCAATATCACAAATCAAATCTATGCAAGAAACAACCAATCAATTGAAAAGACATGATTTTTCTTAACCAACAGAATCAACAATTGTTTAATCTAGTATCCAAATCAAGGGGAAGTTTATGGGACAGACAAATGTTAATGCAAAAAGAAGAACAACCCACAAATCGAAATCCCTAATTTGTCAGAAAGGAATCACTTTTAACGATCCTGACGAATTAACCAGCTAATGAAAACCCTAATTTTTAAATAGAAGAACTGAATCCTATAATGATAATCGATTCTGATGAAAACTAATAAAGAGCACCGGCAAATCGAAACCCTAATTCTTAATGACAGAATTAGACTTACGTTTTCCTTAGAAGGTTTCCTGGGAAGAAAGTGTTCTTGAAGAGGGCAACGAGCCTGCGTCTTGTAGTGAGAAGAAGTGTTGTTCATACCTGCATCCATTATCACCAAACAAAAACAAGAAAACAGAGCAAAACACACAAAAGCGATGATAAAAGAAACGAATATTAAAAGATCTAGAAGATTAAACGAAATCAGACAAATACGAATCAAATAAAGCTAGCGAAGAGGGAATCGTTCCGAGCAGAGAGAGAGCGAGTGATGAATTTCGTCGCAGATGATGAGAATCGAGAGTAGATTGGGTGATCGAGAATGTACGAAATTAGGGATCTTATAAAGCAGTGGAGTCAATTTTTAGGGTTTGCTCTAAATCTTACAATTGGAAACTGTAACGGCTATATTTCGGAGAGAGACGTTGTAAAATTTGGTTTTACGGTAATGCCCCTGGCGCTAATGTACACTCTTCGTTTATTTGCGGAATAAATCTGCAATTCTTAGGCTAAGTATAGCAACAGATCAGACCAATTTTACACACAGACTAGTAAATACTAATAAAATTACTGGTTATACTCCTCTCAAATCTTACAAACCAAAGCAAAAAAACACTTGGTATTACTTATATGATTTAACAAGACTAAACCAAAAGACAAAAAAAGAGTTGGTTTAAATATTGTGGCAAGCCCCAACACAAGAAAATAGGCATTACCAGAACCAGAAGAGTTCCGTTATATGCACCCAAAAAAAAGAGGCATCGTGAGTGAGAGATAGATTACACACATTCTTACGTTTACCTTTATATACAAGTTTTCATCTACGCTACATATACTTTACACTACAGGGTTGAGGAAAACGTTGTAGCCTTGCTTAGTTATTCACTTATTGTGTAAACCGGGTCAACATTGTTGGTTCTTTCCGTTTCTTCACCACGGAATATATAGACATTGAGATGAAGCGGTTTTGTTTCAGAATTGGCTGGCTCAAACACACAGACATCACCTTCGCGCAAGTTGTTGTCTTGTACAAATTTCTTCCACCCGGTTGAAATCCCACCACTACCACGAGCTCCGAAAATGTTAAACTTCATCTCCCATTTCGTTTGATCCACCTGCATCACCACTTCTTGACGTGTGATAAGCATGTTCTTCACGCACCATTTGTATGGGATTGTCTGTATCAAAAGAAAAATGTGACCTCTTCTATTTTTTTCAATAATCGAAGCTTCAAGGACTATACACAAAGCGATGCAAAAGTCTTACCAGAAAACACTTTGATACCACATGAGAGCGTTTCATGAACACCAAGAAACCATCCGGCGAAATGGCTCTCTTGGCCAGAGATAAGGCTTTCTTATTGCTTCCAGCTGAAATCATCTCCACGTCTTACGACAGTTGATAAGGTATATTAGTATTTTAGATGCATGATAAATGAGATAGAAACTGATAAATATATGGACTCACTCCATTATATAAAGTTATAAACTTTGAAGACAAATGGATCAAAGCCTATGGGTAGTAAGAAGTTAATAAAGTTTCGGAACAAGAAACTTTCTCTACTGAATGAGAAAGATGAGACAATTCTATAATCTCCACACCTAATATCCAGAATCATATAATATCCAAGACTAAGGAATCAGTTACTCCAAGCTGTTAGCAACATTCTCAAAACCTGAAACTTTAATCCCAACAGTTGCATGCAAAACAGAGTCTACAGAGTACAGACAGGGCTTATCAGATGAATACCAAGAAACAAGTGCACTGTGTAATCACTAAGTAAGAAGATTTTCATACCAGCTTTTTGATCGAGATTGTCATTACTTAATTCTCTTCGCATCTTCTTAAAACCGCTAAGGGGATACTTCCCTTCACTGACTCGTACTGTACTAGTTGGAGATATAACAGGAAGCTGGGCAGATGCTGTATCAATGTCAGAGTTAATATGTTCTTCTTGCTCATAACCGGTGTGAGATGCTACAAGAAGCGGATTTAGTATTTTATCAATATCAAAATCAAGATCAATGTCAATGAGGTCTTCTAGCTCATTATCAACTGGAGGAGATATAACAAGTTGCTGGTTTGGTGTAGTTTCAACATCATCAGGGTTAAAGTGTCTCTTAGGAGACCTCGAAGAGGTTGCATTAAAATCAATAATACCTTTAGTCTTCTCTGCATGCCCACATTTCCTGACGAAATAAGAAGTAGGTTTCTCACATAAAGTCTGTCCATCGAAAACAAGCACTTCAAACTCAGACACTCCATGGAACTTGAAGACCAATAGATCATTCTCCTCTAGCGAATGATCTTTCACAAACTTGTCCCACCCAAAACGAAAAGCCATTGTCTTTTCATCATCTTCCTCTACTCCCACATTATATGTAACGCCACTTGGACTTTTGAGAGTCACAATCTGAGGCAGCTTCCTTTTGCAGTGTGTTGAAAACTTTCGAGGTATGACCTGTAATAAATTGCAAAAAGTGGTAATTTTTATGCTAGAATTGGCAATCTTAGGACTCTTAAATCCGCAAAGAACTGATTTTGAGAGAAAAAAACAAAAATTGCTTAAACCCCTTTGATACATTTGAGTGTAAATCTCCAAATTAAAAGCCGGTGGAAAACAAAGGAAAGTGAATACATGAAGAAATTGAAAGAGTAACATGAATTGCTGATAAAGATGCATGAAGAAGAAGGTTCTTAGAGAAAGTGATAGAGACATACGAGGCGATTGTGGAAACCAGGAAGGAGGAGCTGAGTGAAATGGAGAGTTTGAAAATGAGTCCAGTAGAGTTCTTCTTCCCATTTCATGCAATCCTCGCAATTCTCTTCCATCTTCTCTCTTCCTCTCCCTGCTCTTGCCACCGAGATACTTGTATGTTGAGAATTGAGATGAAACTGGAGTTATTGGGTTGACACCAAAATATCATTAAAAGACCGACTACATTCTGAAGCCCACTATCGGCCCAGATTTGTTTAGGGCTTTTGTATCTTCAACTGTTATATATGGTGTACACTTGAGGAAAACAAAAAGCGTTTTTTTGAATGTAAATAGTCAAACCCTTGTTGCAATTTGAAACTAATGACGACGTCGACGATGATCACCGATCTTCCAAAGGATTTGATAGAAGAAATCCTTTCAAGGGTTTCCATGACATCTATGAGAGTTGTGCGATTAACTTGCAAAAGTTGGAATACTTTATCCAATAGTGAGAGCTTTAAGAAGATGCACATTGGTAAAGTTACATCAACGAGAGAAGGAGAATCTAGGGTGATCATGTTGATAGATTACAATCTTTTTTTGATGAGCGCTGTCCTCATGGATGACGTTGATCCATCTATAGAGTTTAAAGGTAAACTTAGTTGTCTTAAGGAACAAGTCAAGATATCTCAAGTCTTTCACTGTGAGGGTTTATTGTTATGCATCTTGAAAGACGATACTAGGATTGTTGTTTGGAATCCGTATAGGCAGGAAACAAGGTGGATCATACCTAGATATTCTCACCGTCCATACGTAATGAACAATATCAGATATGCTCTTGGATACGAGAATAATAAATCTGGTCGTAGCCTTAAATTATTGAGGTTTATAGATTATTGCTACACCGAAAAGCACATTTGTTGGCATGAAATCTACGATTTTGACTCTGATTTATGGACAACTCTTGATGTCACTCCACATTGGTATATATTGTCTAATTGGTCTTGTGTCCAAGGCGTCTCTCTCAAAGGGAACACTTACTGGTGTGCTAGAGAAGAAAACTCAGATGGTTACAATCATATAATCTGTTTTGATTTTACAAGAGAGAGATTTGGTCCGCTTCTGCCTCTACCGGTTAACGTTATAGATAATGAATATGAATATGTGACTTCATCTTGTGTTAGAGAAGGGAAGATTGCGGCTTTATTTCAGCACAACGATTCATATCCATATGAGCTTGAGATATGGATTACGACTAAGATTGAGGCGGAAATGGTGTCGTGGAACAAGTTCTTGAGAATTGACATTGAACCTAACAATAACATAATGGTTCCATTTATATATGGGGGTTTCTTCATTGACGAGGAGAAGAAGAAAGTCGCCTTGGGGTTTGATGAAGAGTTCGGTCGCAAAACATTTAACATTATTGGAGAGGATGGATATTTTAGAGAATTCGATCGCATAACATTTAACATTATTGAAGAGGCTGGAGAACGTGCAGGCGTAAACTGTGGTTCATATGTGTGCTCTTATGTTCCAAGTTTGGTCCGAATTAAGAAACCTGCACAAGGCAAAAGGAAAAGACAAAGCAGTTTAGAAAAGCTTCGATTTGATCAAAACACGTGGATATTTGACAGCATTTATCAAGCCACTGCCAGTCAAATACGTAGGAGGAGGCCAACAAGATGATTATTAGTCTCAGATTACAAAGCCTAATTTATTATGTTACAATTCAGAATAACAAAGAAATCTATCTCTTGTCTTTTAGTATTCTTTATTTTGGCATCTTTGTCGAGGAATTTGGAACAGAATCAGCTTTGTTTCACAAATCTTTTCAGTTTCTAAACTTTCATGTAGAAAAGAGAGAGTAGAAGTTTGTTATGAAAAGTTATCCTTTATTGAACTTAGAAATTAGAAAACAGAGTAGAAAGAGTTCTCTATACAAGCCATTTAACTTACCAGACTCTAAACAATGAGTTTACACTTTATTCGTCAAGCCAGTCTAGGCTGAAGCATTTCTCAGCAGCTTCGATCTTTAACCCTGGAACAGCCTTCTCAACTTCTTCCCACATAAATGCAACGTCGGTATCGCAGATTACATGGCGCAGAGACTTCAGTGAAACAGCAGAGCTCGGTCTATCCGAGAAGCAACATTCTCTCATGTCGATCTTCTCAAGCTTCTTTAGCTTTCCTATTTCCTCTGGAAGACAACTCAGGCTGACACATTGTGAGATGTCGAGATACTTAAGCCCAGGAAGCTCACATATTTCTCCAGGTAATGTCTTTAGCTCAGGGCAAGCATATAGCCTTAAGATTTCGAGAGCTTGTAGCTTACTGAGGTTCTTGGGCAATTCACCGAGGCGTGGACAATTTGTTATGCTTAAGCAGCTAAGGGAGGTCAGTCCGCAAATGCTTGAAGGTAGTGCCACGAGATCATCACAGTGATCTATTGTCAGATCGCCCAATTTTGGGAAGATATCTGCCACGTCAAGTCCGGTTTGATCAAAACTTTTATTGATCTTGCACAGAATCAAAGACATCTTGTGGAGATTTTTCAAGGGGGTGGTTGAGTTGGAGAGTTGAGGGACGTGAACCCTCTCTAGCCAGAGACTTCTTAGTTTCGACAAATGAGCAAATATTGAAAAGTCATGGAGAACCGCGGGAGACATGCCGTTGTTGATAATCACTAGGACCTTAAGCCGGCTCATCTTACTGATAAAAGGCGGAAGAACATACTTGTCTGAAGAGAAGTTCAATATTAGAATCTCTGCCTTGGGGAACTCCATGTCAAACCATTGCATTTCATTCATTTCCCCTGCAAAAAACAAAATAAAAAATCCATACCAACATTATGATCCTGGTGATTATTACATGAGAGAACCAAGAATATTTGCAGTGTAGAAAAGCACTTGCCAGTATGAATAGAGACAATCTGGGCAATGTAATGCTCATCATTGTTCCTTTCCCAATCTCCTGGAAGATCTAACTCTCTTTTCGGCATCAGCAACCGCTTTCTTCTGTTTACTTTCCCTGCATTGCTTAAATGAAGAGCTAGGTCTCGCAGAACATCATGCTGTGTCACAAATATATCATAGTGGCTTGCGTACAAAGAGCCAAGCCTGCAAATTAATGTAACAGTCATAATTTCAGAAGACTTTTTAAACCTTACAAAAAGTGAACTAAGTACAAGTTTTATGATCCCTCACCGTGGATCCTTCCCAAGAGTAAGGAGATTCTTGTGTGACAAATCAACAAGGATGGCAAAAGCATTTCCTTCATCTATATCATGTAACTCAATCCAAATGTTGATGAGAACATCAAGAGGAATCTTCCTGTCTTCAGGGAAGGCGCCAAGATCCAAGAAACAATCTTTGGTCGTCTGGTCGAGATTGTCTAGACTAGCTTCCATTTGACGAAGCAATCTACTCTCGTGAGAGTCATCAGCAGGTTCACCTTTTGATAACCTCTGCAATACGCCCTTCCAGTACATTTCAGGTTTGCCATTTAATGAAGCACCCGTGACTTTGAGAGCTAAAGGAAGCCCTTTACATTCATTAGCAACCTGAGCCAAACAGAGAACTCTGAGAATCGAAAAGCTTTGAATATTATGCTAGGCGTCGGAGAAGAAACTATTAAAATTACCTGCTTAACCAGATCTTTGCAGAAACCAAGAGGGATAGATTTCTGACCGAAAGCACAGAGACAGAAGAGAGAGATTGCTTCATCTTCACTCAGTACTTCGACATCATAAGTGAATTTAGGCTCAGTGAGTTTGGATCGTGAGACCACAAGAGTTGTGCAACCAGGAAACTTAAACGAGGTCAAGCGGTCCAGGGCCTGTGTGGTCCAAACATCATCAAGAATCACGAGCTTACGCGCGCCATCAAACGGAAAATTACAGTCAGGAACAGGATTTCCAGCTTCACAACCAGATAAGAAACCCCATATAAGTTCCCTCAGCTCCTCAAGAAGCGGAGATTGTGATACAGTCAGAAACAAAATCCGGTTCTCAAAGTGACCTGAAGAAAAACAAGTGTAAATTCACCATGTCACTCACTAAACAAGAGACTACTGTTTCGAGTCACTAACATAGAATCAGAGTCGGGACAAGAGAAGAGAAGAAGAAGAAGATGAGAGTAAGACTTACATTGGACTTCATGGTCCCGTTGAAGTTCTTTGGCAAGAGTGGTTTTACCAACACCGCCCATTCCACTGATCCCAAAAACCCCTCCTTGAGATTCGAACATCATCTTCTTAACCTTAACCTTTCCCAATTCCAATCCAACCCCAAATTTCTCCGAATCGTCGTTGGTCTCAATCTCCATAGCCTCGGCTCTCTTCATGGCCTCTGATATCAAGCCACCTCCCCCAATTTTCATGGAACCCACTTGCTGAATCACCCTGTCGAGGCTCATGTCAACCCGATCCAAACGCACACTGGTATCGGCCCGGAGATGATGAACGTCAGCGAGGATATGTGTAAAGACCTCATTTTTAAGGAAATTAGAGATGGTCTTCTCTAGCTTCTCCATTTTTCTGGCTAGGGTTAGCTGTCGATATAAATTCCATCGCTTAGAGCTAAGGACTTTGTCAGTGAGCTTCTTGCCTTTCTCTAAAGTATCGAAGAGCATACCGATTTGAGCTTGGCGGTGAGCAGGAAGCTCCACGCCGCTGTATTGAATCTCCTTGATCGTCGGTCGAATGCTATCGATCAAGGTGAGGAGTTGTTTGGCGGTGTTTTTGTATCTCCACGCCGTTGTAGATATCGTAAAGAGCTGCTTCAGGAGCTCCGTCGCAATTTCACCGGCGAAAAAATCGGTGATGGCCATTGGATACCACCAAGTCAAGTCAATGGAGCTCGAGAGAGAGATAGAGAGAAGACTAAATAAGCAACGAGGAGCAAGTAGTAGTGGAGGACCCCACTTGAAAATTTCCTAGCAATTCGCAGTGACACTGACAACATCATCAGCTTCCTAAAGCAACAAGCACGCGACAAGACTTTTTAAAACTATTTTAAAATAGAAACTCCAAAGAAGAAGAAGAAGACTATCCAATTGGTCATTCTAATATTACCATAAAGTTAATGGAGACTGGAAAGAAAAGGGTTGCAAATATCTCTATCGAGAATTTTTGAAAGTATTTTTATGTGTTCACATGAAGTTGATAGAATTTAGGGTGATTTGCAAGAATAGCTATATTTGAAAAATGAATTAAAATATAGCACGATAAGTGTAATAATAAAGAAACTAGCATGTGGGACAATGGAAAAAACCATTTTAGTGTTTTGCTGTATACAAAACAATTGGACTATACTATATAGAAGTGTATCATATTATACTAGATAAGGCCCGTCTATTTAGGCAGGTGTACTCGAAATTTTCAAATACTCGAACGGGTCTAAACTTTAAAACCCGAAAAATCTCGAACCCGAACCCGAATAGGTATCCAAACATATCTCAAATATAAGTATATTTTAATCGGTAACATACTCTCCAGCGTTTAGAAATTGGTTAATCGGTAAAGACTACGACCAATCAGTTAACAGCCGACCGCTCTACCACTTTATACTTATATATAGAAAATATTAGGATGTTTTGGATATTTTAGTTATTTTGTGTATTTTTAGATATATTCAAACAAAACTACTCGTGTTGTTTTGGGAATTTTTGAAATTTTCAAGTAATTTAATAGATTTGCACACAAAATTTGATATTTCAATATATAAATAAACTCGAACCCGAACCCGACCTAAAATCATAAATTACCTCAACGGGTCCTAAACTTCTAAACCCAAAAAACCGAACCCGAAATACCCGATCCGAATACCCAAACGCTTAGGGCTAATAATTAATAAAAAAAAAGAAATCCACAAAAATATTTAGAAACCAAACATTGTTGAAAATATATTTTGTATATATGTCGTAATCTCGTAAGTTAATTTTACATCATGCAAATTTATATTAAATGATTTAAAATTAATAAATGAAAATAATTGAAAAGTTAAATCCTATAAGCTAAGCTATTTTTCTCAAAATGTTTTATTTTTCACTTATGATTACATGAGTTAAAGACAAATTTGTTAATTTTCCTTTTGTTGAATAAATGTTAATTATTTATAAATATATAGACATATAAATTAGTATATGTAAATTTGTTTACTTTTTAAGATTTTCTATTTTTTTAGAGAATAAAAAAGTTAAATTTTGAATGACACATGTAAACATCTGATCGTTTGACTTGACACGTGGCACGATCCTATGAATTAGCAACTTTGAAAACTATACTTTATATAATAAGATATAAATTAGTATATGTAAATTTGTTTACTTTTTAAGATTTTCTATTTTTTTAGAGAATAAAAAAGTTAAATTTTGAATGACACATGTAAACATCTGATCGTTTGACTTGACACGTGGCACGATCCTATGAATTAGCAACTTTGAAAACTATACTTTATATAATAAGATACTTTAATTGTTCATAACAAATTCATTTAGTATGTAAAGAATAAATTGGACAATAGAAAACATAACTAGGAACATACATAATATTATGTTTTGATTGAATTAAACAAGAGTTTTGATAGAAAAAATATAAACCCTAAGAGAATTTAGGGAACCCAAGGAAACTAATTATAGACATGATCCAATCAATTAAACTCTAATTCTTTTATCCTCAAACTAATAATGATTTTGTGTTCTATATGATAAACATGAAATTAGAGAGTTGGACAGTTTAACTCAAGTTTAAGTATTAAATCAAGAATAAGAAGCTAACATTTATTGTTATAAGAAAATATCAAATTCAATAAAAACAAAAGACTTTGCATTTATAAAATAGTATAGTATTGCTGCCATGAGTGGAGATTTGAAACAGACAATAATAAGAAAAGAAAAAAAATCAAGTTCTCAAAGTTGATCATAAATTAATTGAGTGAATTATTGAAACATGAGCTGATGAATTTGGAGATTACGAAGTTATGAATGAACATGGTAACAAATCAACTACTAATGCTTGGAGAGGAAGAGCAAGCCGCCGTGTTCTCATGCAGCTCTCTATTATGGATTTTGATGTTGAGGATGATCAGAATATGGAATTGAAACGACATACCCATGATAGATCTAGTGATCTACAACCCATACGACATCTCCGAAATGGATTACGGCGAGCTCCGGCGGTAGGATTTGAAGATTCTGTGGAAGAGGGAGTCGAAAAAGAGTGGCGGTGGTGGTGGTGGTGAGAGTGATGAGGAGATCGAGGGTTCGAGTTGGGTTGCTGTGATGCCTCTGTTTCGGACTATGGCGGAGGAGAAGTCAACGTGAAAGAAAAAATAATTTGAGAAGAAGACGAGAGAAACAAAAGAGATGGAAGAATATATGAGGGCAAAATTGTCATATATACAGAAAATACAGAAAATATCTCCTTTTTTGGCAAGTGATAGTTTCTTAATTAAAGTTTTTTTTTGCGTTAGTTTCCCAAATTTCCCTAGAATTTAAGTGGTGTACACATTGCCAAGTCTTTTTTGGGTCAGATAATTCCACATAAAACAATATATTATCAAGAGACATAATAGCTTTTTGATTGAAAATAAATATATGGATGATATCTAGTTGTGACGTGGGTTCCAACCTTTCGCCTATTTCGCTTAAATATTCACAGAGAAAACTATAGTATATGGAGATGTATTTTTCTCTTTCTTTTTTTTGTGTCTCTGGCATTTACAAAACAATTCTTATTTCTTAATACTATTTCACTAATAAAAGGTTTAATATCTCCTCCAAAGTAGCCAAAGTTGTTCACGAAGAAAAACTACCTAAGGCGATAAAAAAAAAAAAAGGGCTAATGGGCCTCATTGCCTCCATCAAATTACGGTTAGCCCAACAATTACAAAAACTTTTTGACAAGCATATAAACGAACGTTGGAATCAGGGTTTGTACCTAGAGCATCTAGTGGATCCATGTCCTTGAGAGCAAGAAACTGGCGGAAAAAGGTGTCTGTGTCATCATCGGCCATAACCGTAGCACTCTCTGAGTTTACTGAGAAGTTCTTCTGCTGAAACCCACTGAACATCCTTTGGCATATGTATGATTCAAATGCATATTTCTTGTGAGGCCTCTTGGCGTAAACAACATCAGGCTCAATAGAATTGGCTGCAGAATCAAGATCCCATCCTGCTGCTTTCATCATGTTGATTAGCGGCTTGGAGAAATCATGCACAGCTTTAGCAGCAACTTCGTAAGTAGATACAAAGAGTTCAGTAGTCAAGTCAGGAAACTGTAAATTTCCATCTCCACCAGAACCTTCGTTTGTAGACATTCCTCTTAACTTAAGATTCTTCTCAAGCTTAAGCCGTTTCTTGTTTGCTTCCTCAATCTTCTGCAGCATCTGCGTGATCTCAGAATCCTTGTTCTGAATCTCAGACTGAAACTTCTTCACCATGACCTCATAATAAGTCTTCAACAAACTCTGCTGCTCTTGAATCTCTGCAGCTAAACGAGAGTCTTGTGGAGAGACACATACAGGCTTGGGGTTATTCTCTCTGTAAGAATGCTTCATTTCGGAAAGATTCTTGAGTTCAGAATTGACAACTTTGTCCGCTGCCTGAATCTTCTCGGGATCGTAAGGAGTATGAGCACTTTGAAGCTCGATATAAGCAGATTTCAAAGACGAGATGTTTCCAAAGAGATTGGAGATAAGTGCTTCCATAGCTTCATGATTCTGATTGATAGACTCTTCCATTGGTTGAGGATGGATTATGTATGTGTTTCATGTTTGGATCATAAAAATATAAGAGACAGTGAAATCAGCACTATGCATGTCACCAACAGAAAGTAAATAAGAGTATCAAATACTATAACAAGTACCTACAAATTTGCAAAAGAACGATCCAACTTGCAAAAAAGATTCTTAAATTCGAAAAACTATTGTCGCTTGGGGGAAAACAATGATAACCAAGAACTCACAGTCCCTAAAGTCAGCAAAGCTTTATTTATATAAGACCTTTCTTTGCGCCAAACCACTGGTTTCAGCCTTTGAGCTCTCAGAACCTGCCAGGTCAATGAGGTTCTGCAAATATATGTGAAAGTGAAATTATGGTCAGTTGTTCATCTTTAAGTGTTCAGACAGTGCAATAATAAACAGTTTGTCAGAGTTAATGAAACAGTAAGCTATTACCGAACATAAAATCACTTGATAAAAAGAAAAGATGTTATAGCAGCTCCACTTTCATTATTGTCAACCAATGTATTGACCATGGGTGTCATAAGAGAAAAGTTCTACTAGGTTGCAAAGTGTGTAAAGCAGAGAACTAACCTAAAGAATGCAACTATAAGCTAACTACAGTAAAAGTAAAGGTTTTATAGGGTCAACAGAACGACACTAGATACATGCATAATGTGAGTTTGATTGCCTGTCTGGGACCTCACTCAAGCATAAACCAATGTTAACAATCCACAGAACAAACATATCAAACAAAGTGACTGTGACATTTTCTTTGGAATGCAAAGCCTTAGGTGGTACCTGTATAATGTAATTGTGGCTTGCTATGGCTATCCACAGATGTCTTTGGATAAAGTTTTGAAAACGAGGTTGTTGAAGATACAGGGGAATCACAAAGGCTTTAACTTGCTTAATCCAGCAGTTGTATACTTTGATACTTGTTTAGATCCTATCACAAACGAAATTCCAACTTCCGGTGACTGAAAAAAAAGATGCAAGTACAAAACTTTATCAAATAATAAGAGCTAGTAACAAGTATACTATTGCATTTTTTTTTGAGTTTTTAAGCCAATCAGAAGGCTCTATTTCGTACCCACTCGCAGAAAGAGCGCGTTGAGCAAGTGAGGGCGATTCTGTGGGTAAACCCCTTTCCAATTCATGACTTTTTTTATCGACGCACATCTCTCCAAATTCTCCATCGCGTGACTCTTTTAGTTATTTTCAACAAAACCAATAAAACCGAACCGAAATCAGTTTTAATTTCAAAACCAATACAAACCAAACCGAATCAGCAAATAGTGTGAAGCAACAATTCTGGACAGAAAATTTATCAACATCTCAACAACGGGAAAAAGAGAAAACACCACAACTCAAAATCACAAATCATAGAAAAATATCCAAAAAAATCACAGTAGCCTTTGATTAAACTTTCAAATTGCAAAAATCTCAGAATCAAAGCCAAGAAGAATCCTGAAGATTTCTATTTCCATGGCATCCAATGGAGGAAGAAGAACAATCTACTGCTTCAATTAAACATGAAAAACGACTCAAAGAGCTTAGCTTTACTAGTTTTAGTAAAATTTCTCGGCAACAAAGTCAAAACAGACATGAACACATAAAAAAGATACTAAAACAGAACTGTATATTCGACAAGAACAAGGACGATTTGCAATAATTAAACAGATTAGACTCACCAGTTGAAATCTAAAAGCATGAATCTAGTTGTGAGCTCTTCGTGTTTGCCCCCCTTTATTATCTTTCTTGACAAGCATATTCAACTAGTTCCTTAAACAAACAAATTTGGTTCAAATTCTATATGAACAAAAGGCTTCGTATATCCTCGATCATGAGATATATACTATAGTGTGTTCTCCATCTCTTCAGCGAGGTTAATGACCTTGATCCCCTTCTCATCAAAGGCCAGACATTTCTCCAACTGGGCAGAGACCATACGAAAGTTTATGTTGGCTGCATATCTCTTACTGCCATTCCCCTTGAGGAGGACTCCTAAGTCCGATGTTATCTTTTATCACTTTCCAACCCATTTCTATTTTTAGAATTTTAGTTTTTGTTGTTTGTTTTTGAACAACAAAGTTATGTTTAGTTAGATCACTTAGGGATGTTTTTACTCATGAATAATATTGTAAGATACTCATAGACATGATCTACAAAGAACAAGAATAAAGAAAAGGTGGAGTAATGGGTATCAGTCTCGATATGATGTCTAAATACAAGGAAAAAACAAATTAACCAATCAAATAAGAACGACGTCGTCTTGGATCAGTGACATTGATCTTCCAATGATAATCAGTGGAACCTCTAAGCCTTGCTTTCCTCCTCTCCCAGTTGATCTCCGTTCTCCTCTTTTTCGTCAGCCTGCAAAACTTTTGCAATGCATCGTCCATGGAGTCGTGCACTTTCCACCACCTAACGTGAGCCGCATCACTAGCGTACACCAACTGCTCGTCCACGTCGTAGTTGCAATCGTAGTCCCTATAGCAAAGCCATGGTTTCCAACCTAAGTAGTGGACCGCGTAGACCTGAGGCGGCTCCGCGGCGAAGAGGTTGTTCTTGATGTTTCTTTCTTTGGTTGTGTTCGACCAGAAGTTCTTCAGAAAGTTTACTCGTCGAGGCAATCGGTGCCACCACACAAATATCTCGTTTAGGTACCTGAAAATATATATTTTCTTTTTTTGTTAATATAATTGTTAAGTATAAAGTCTATAATGTAATACTAAAAGTGCTAATTAATCACCCTTGATCTCCACCGTTGTATGAAACGATCTCGCTTCGCTGGCTCATGATTGTAGTAAACGTACAATTAGAAGGCTCGATGACCATGATGCCTGAATTATATATCCATACATCATTTCCGGTGGCCGACATCTGAGGAAAATGGAAGAGAAGATCAAGGTTACGTAAGACGATGATGTCGGCATCAATGAAGATCACTTTGTCGTAATCTGTCAATTGCCAGAGTCGAAACTTGCTGTAGTTGTATTCATTGTACGAGTCCTTCTCCGCAAGTGGGTTTCTGATTCGAATGATCCGACGAAGCTTCCATCCTGCGGCGGCGAGAGCTCGAAGTTTGGTAATGGAGATGGAGTCATCGTGGAGAAGGATAAGATCGCGTTTGGTGTTTGTCTGAAGGAGGCTTTGAGCCAAAGTTATGGCACCACAGACATAAGACTCGGAAGAGTGAAGAACAGTTACGTAGGCTTCACGTTTTGGTCGTTTTGTCTCTGCTTCTATCTTCGTTAGGTCATACACTTTGTCTACACCTGCTTTTTGTTTTTGGATAAAAAAACTCATTAATTCATTTAGTAAGGCCATTGAAAAAACTTCTTCAACGATTATTATCAAATTTTAGTTATTGCTATATATGCATGGATAGGTTATCAAAAACTACTTCATCCATTGCATTTTCTTAAACCAGCAAAAATTGCATTTTTGTGATTAGAATTTGAATTATCGTATTTATAATATTCATATTTAGTAATCTTAATTAATTGACAAACAAATACATAGAGAGTTGAATGTTTTTCTAATATATTAGCATATAAGCTATCATTATTAACCTGCCGTAAAAAAAAAAGCTATCATTATTAACCTTATTCGATGATCATTCGTTTTCTTAAACCACAAGCTATTTAGCTAACTAACTCGATCTACCAATACGAATGCTATTTTGGAAAGAAATTAAGGGTTTAATATCTCCTTAAAAAGTGTAAGGTAGCTTGTATGACAATTCATATTTGGTGGTTAGCAAAACGACATACCTAAAACACAACCACTAACATATCTAACTAATTAACACACATCAATCAATTATAAGCAAAGTATAGAAACATATCGAGTTGTTTTATATTACACCATACAGTTGGTATCTTTCACATCAATTTCACTTAAGCAGGTCCTTTTATGTTACAATGTCTTAGTCACTTCATAGTTCATCTGACACATTTCCGACTATACACCTTTTTACGTTTGCGCCACAAAACACGGTTTCGATTTCAAGTTCAGTTCAACATATATTTTCTGTTTGTTTAGTTTAATTACTTGGAAAAAGTAACCAAATTCAAAAACAAAAGAGTGGTCAAAATAATTTGCTAATGGTACTCTAAGTATATTAAAAACAAAAAAAAAAGATTTTTGGTTTCATCATAATTAATTTAGTTACTTTTGCTAAAACTAAAAATATTTAGCAAGAAGATTAATTTGCATGAAAGTAATTTTACCTTGTGGTGCCCACAAAGGAAGAGCAAGATTGCAAGATCCGACTGGCAAACTGAGTCTCTGTTGTAACCTAACCACCTCAGGGCGATACAGCCACCAATCTGCCTCTCTCTTCTCCAAATCATCACACCGGAAAATCTCAATCATCGGTTGACATTTGCTCCAAAACAACACTTTGCTTTTCCATCTCCAATCCGTCTTCCCTTTCTTGGCTGCCAAGTTAGCCGCAACTAGGTTCACTTGCAACCTCAAAACCTCTCTTCTCCACCCTTCTTCAGGGTAATTACAAGGCAACTTCACTACTACCAAATCCAACTTCTCTAAGCTTTCGAAATCGGGCATAGGTATCTCAGGACATGTGGGAACCTCGGTTTCTTCCTCTTCATCTATCCACTCGGGGAACAAGTCTTGCCATTTGAAGAGCTTCGAGACACGCTCAAAATGTATGTGAACCGTTTCGCCATAACGTTTCCAATTAGTAAGATCACATTCTTCCATGTTCACCATCCCTATCTTTGTTTTTCCTAACCCTCTTGTTAAAATCTCTTCCATGAAGCTTGGCGCCTCCAGCTTTGTCTGGTTACTAGCGGTTAGCAAATCTTTCTTGTTTATTTCGTTCTCTTCAACGAGTTCTTGCATCTTCACTCCTCTCACCACCTGATCACATAGCAGTATAAAGATATCTATTAGTCTAAGTTTTGATATAAGATTTACTCTGCAAACAAAAATGTAAACTCACCTTACCTTGGGAGTGCAATCACGAAAAGAGCATCCAACAAAGGAAGCTCCGCTGCTGAAATAGACTGATGAAGAAGGGTGGAAGAAAATGGCAGTGTAGAGAAGAAAAGAGAAACCCAACAAGACTAGATTAAAGCGTATCAGTGCAGATTTGGAAGGAGCCATCTTCATTATCATCGTCATTATCGTCATCTCGTTTCTGAATGACAAACATTTATCTTTCATCTTATATATATACACTCCTAAATCAAAATGTTTAAAGGTTTCACGAGAAATATGTGTAGGAATATTCTTTGTATGCGAACCACGTGAAGGGTAGAGAAAAAAACAAAAACATGGTAATTAGTACTTTAAGTAGAGGTTGAGTTTTTTTGAGTAGGACAAAAAAAACGTCTAAAAGAGTTTACATTGGACGTGTCAAAGGATTTTCTTTACTCAAACACAAGCCTGATGTATTATTATTAAACAAAGATATGTCGCCAACGATTGTGGTTGGATAATGACATGAGTTTGCGATACGTATGCCTTAAGATACGTATTTGCTCTCACCTCCAAACATGGGACCAAAATTACAATATTGTAAGGGATCCTTTTTATTTACTACATATATCACTTTATCTCATCCAATGCAAAACCCAAAAGGGATTTCATTAAAAGTTATCTACCGTCATTTGAAGGTTCTACTATTAATGGTGCTCCAGGACATTGACTTTTGTTACCACTTTATCTATTCACAAATCTTGGTAAATAATGAGACAAATTGTGAATGCTTGCTGTTACATAAGTTCGGAGAACATGTAATCTCCGATAAAGACTATACAACAACTTAACACAATACAAAAATAAAATAAAGTAGTAGTTACAGCTCAATTGAATAAAGGAAAATGTCATCAAAAGTAGGATAATAAACTACATATTTCCGCCCAAAAAAAAAAAACTAAAAAAAAACTACATATTTCCACAATTTGATGATCTTTATCAGAAAACGATGCAATCTATGTTAGAAAATAAATTATGTTACAGATTTGTTCACAAAACCTCTACCAACTACAACTTTTGAAAAATTGGTACAAAAGACCATAGGCTACAATTGGTTGGAAGAATAAAGAAGAGAAAAAATGTTAGTAGGTGCAATATGCGACGACGGAGGAAGTCAAGCAAGCAACAAGTTTAGTTCTGCTGTCAACATCGCTTACTTACGCTTCAGGAAAGGATCAATGCTTTTGAAACAATCTCATCTCCTTTTCTTTTTCTTACTTCAACTTGTTTTTTTTAAGGCAGTAACAATTAGTAAGGATGAAAATAATCACATTATCATTAAGCTGAGATGTCAAAGCGATTATGATGAGAGGAAAAGAAAATGAAAATAAGTATTGGTAAGACATCTTAGTTTTAATAATCGTATATCAACCAAATTTGATCAATAATTAGCTTAAACCAACATATCATTTTAGAGGCCTCAACCTCCTTTGAATAATTAGGCTGATACTACATTCTAATGACAGATGAATAACGTACATCTCCACTTTTTAAAACAAACAAGATTATGTTATTTGATTTAGGTATCCGTATATGCCAAATATATTTTTCTGGATGTAAGAACCACGAGTAACATGTTGATGATGTGTTTAAGTGGTAAAAGGAGAGGAGAAAACTAAATTTTGGGACTGTGTTGAGCTCTTTGGGCAATTGATAATATTGCAAAATCTCAAAAGAGGCTGTTTTTTTTTTATCAAGTAAAAATACACACATTGTGTCTATTATGGTTTTACTCTTTGATCAAATCCTGCATGTGTTGTGCATAACTTCTTCCCGGTGGAATGAATATTACATCTTCCCAACCTGAATTCTTCTCGCTCATCTACATTGATTCAATTCAGATTTTTATTAGACTACCAGGTTTTCATACTTTAAGGTTTCTTTAAACAAAGAAGAAGCGTGAGTACCTCCATTTTCCTCAACACATCTTCCAGACTCCCAACCTGCAAAACAAAAAGATTAGTTCCATGGTGAAGATAAGAAAACTCTTAACAAAACCAATGCTGTGAAATTACTTTATATATTGATCTCTGATATGCAACTTTGATAACGATAAACCTTGGAATTCATTTTAACTCAGATATATGAAGGCATGTACAATCTGAATTCCGCTCTTTCTAAAGTTTTCTAAGACTTTTCCCTTTCCCTCGCTGTTCCTTTGAAAACATGGTGTTATATGTTTGCAGAACATGTAATCACAAAAAATGCTAGAAATTACATATGATGCCAACACAGCTACTAGCTACTCCCACTTGTTAGTAAACCATGTCTTTAGATCAAGGTGTTTGTTTCTATCTTACGTGGCCTATCGAAGATTCAAATACATAGAAGGTAGGTATGAATCATTACCATAATTTGTTGATCTCCTCTTGATGCTCTCGTATATTTAGAAAGTTCCCTCTCTATATCTTCCTGAAAGTGGTCACGCAGAACAGGAAAGTAAGAGTTATCTTCCTCTGTTTTGGCTTATGAGAGATCTATTAGTATTCTTTAACGTGGGAGAAGAAACTAACCAACCTTACTGAAATATACAGGGCAGTAACGTCTATTTTTTTTCCTCACAACAAGAAGCTCAGACTGTAGAGGCCAATAACAACAGATAGATATCAAGAGAAAACAAAGCAAAAACACCAAAACATAAGGAATCCATATTGGTATAATAGAAAAACACAGAAAATGAGTATATCAATTTACCTGAAAAACCGGAACTCCATCAAACCCATTCTTATTTCCTGAGGATTTGAGCTGAGACGCAAGAAAATATAGCTTATGGATAAGATTGAAATGCCAAATAAATGCTATAGACACATATAATTAAAAGTCTGTTTAGCATGAGCCAACCTCTAACGCATTCTTTATTTGGATTGGATCTGGCAAGAAGCGAAAGGAAATCCCTTCAACTTTTAGCAAGTACACCTGTAAACAACATCATCTTAACTTCTGGGAATGTAGCTACCACGATTACGCAAATAACATCAAAAAGTTCCCTAAACGTAGTTATAACTTATAAGTTCCAAGCCATTAGAGGGATTATAATCATGCCATCGTTGCATTCTTTCTTGTGACGATGTTGTCAACATTGCTACGTGCACAAGAACACAATCTCCCGTTCATTCAAACTGCCAACAGGTGTTCCTATTACCGTATAATATAAACAACTAAAATGAGGCCAGACATGAACAAGTCTACTTAGAATTTGAGCTCCTGAAATTTGTTTGTTTCATTTGATTTAACCAATGGCTTCTTCCACATTGATCTAATGCAGTGATCATAAGGAAAGGGAACTACCTGGTCCAGAGTAATGGGAACAACCTTCGCATTGGTTTTCAATTCTCTTCTCCGAAGTCGCGCCTAAAGGAGTATATTAGAGAATTATGAGCTCAGAAACTTCACATTTTTTTAAAAAAGTTCGGAGGAGAAAAATACAACAAAAAGCGAAACCTGAGCAAGAAAAGCTTCAGCATCCTCTTGTCGAAAACAGAGCAAACCGATAGACTTGCCTCCGGTAGGATCCGAGATAAGAACGAATTCGTTATTGGTGTTACTGACTGTAAACACCGACGTCCCAGCGAGAGCTTTAGCGACAAGAGATGGACTCAACGTCGTCGTCGGGGTTCCAGACTTGGATTGTGAGACGGAGGCGAAAGGCGGCGGAGTAGGAAGAGAGAAACGTCGAGTAGCTAGGGTTTCGGCGAATCGTTTCGTGTCTTCGATTCGGGCGGAGAGGTCGGAGCTGAAGCGGGTACACTGGTGGTGAATGAAAGAAGAGAAGGAGAGGAAAGGATTGGGTTTCACTGATGACTCCATTTTTGGATTTGCAGAGAGAAGAAAGAAGTAGAAGAAGAAGAAGCAATTTTTGATACTATGAAGAGAGTGAAGAAAAAGGCTTCAGAGCAATTCGTTTGGGCTTTTTTATTTGGGCTTTATTGGACTTGATTGGTTTTAGTTTACGTTTAATATGGCCCTTGATCAAAAGTTTGGTGACAAAGCATTTATTAACTTTCTAAACTCAACTTCCACACCATTCTAAACACATGACATGACTTACAAAAAGCTTTTGTCACTCAAAATTCATGTCGATGACATTTTTTTCCTCCAAATTTCTCCTCCTTATAAAATACTTACTAGATCAAGCAAACAACACACTAAAGAAAACAAAATTGTTAAAACTCTCGTTAACTGAAAAATATGAGGAACATTACTACTACAACCCGAAAAATGTTACTACTTGTGATTACGATTTTATTGGGGATTGCGTATCATGGAGAAGCCATAGCATGTCCGCAGGTAAACATGTACTTAGCACAATGTTTGCCTTATCTAAAAGCTGGAGGAAATCCGTCTCCAATGTGCTGCAACGGACTTAATAGTCTAAAAGCCGCAGCGCCTGAGAAAGCCGATAGACAAGTAGCTTGTAATTGCTTGAAGAGTGTAGCTAATACAATCCCTGGAATTAATGATGATTTTGCCAAACAACTCCCTGCTAAATGTGGTGTTAATATAGGAGTCCCTTTCTCTAAGACTGTGGACTGTAACAGGTAGCTACTGCAGTTTCTTTTTAATATTGCCGAAACATGTGTAGTTGTGAGAGCTTCTAACTACATAATCCTCTAATTGACCTATTTAATTTGTTTTGTGAACACTGAACAGCATAAACTGAAAAGAAGATTGACTACCAACGGCCATGCAGCTACAATAAAGTGGATATCCTAAAAGATCAAAACCATCATGAACAAATTATATGGATACTTAGTATTTATCTTCTGATCATATATGTTATAGATGTAATCATATAGTTCTTGGCAGATAAAATGTGATTATTTCCCACATTTACATATTCCCTCTTTCCTACTCTCACACGTAGCTCAACATCTTAAAATATGATCATCAGCATTTGCACACAATGTTTCACATTTATTTGACATACACGATCAAAACGAAGCAGTTTTGTAACAAGATAAAAATCGATTGGGTTAAAAGTGTAACGGGAGAAGTAAAAATGTAGTCATCACTCATCATAGTGACTGAATTCAAGGGAATATTATTCTTCGAAATACCTGAAAGATGGGAAATTTGAATTTCAGTAGTGAATGACGCCCAGACTCTTCAACCAAGGGAGCATCTCCTCCAATCCTTCCTTTAGGCTTCGAGGGTTATAACCAAGTTCCAGCTTAGCCTTATCACAAGAGTATGACCACTGATGTCTCAGCACTGTCACTGTCTGTTCATCACAAAATACTAAGAGTTGAGATTATTCTATACCTAATAAGATAATCTATAATATGTGGGCAACTAATGAATGCAATTGAAACTCACCGGAGGACTGATAAGTGGAAGCTTTCCTGTAACCCGAGAGATTAAAACAGATAACCATCCGTATGCGTTGATGGCCCATAATGGAATGCTAAAGTTTGGCTTTTTGGTTCCAGTAATCAGTGCAGCCATGTCAAAGACAAGCTTGAAAGAAGCATTTTCCCCAGTGAGTAAGTATCTTTCACCAAGCCTACCTTTTTCCATTGCAGCAACATGACCCTCCACAACATCATCAACATGGCTGAAGGAGTATCTATCCGTCCCAGAGCCAATATATCCAGGCAACCTCCCGTTAAAGCGCTCGATCAACTAGAAGAACAACATCATGTGATAATCAACCACATACTGTCAATGTACCACTACATCATCCCACCAATGCAACTCTAATCAGCAAAAGGAAGAATCATACCATTCTAGCAACCATATTGGCTGAAGTGAGCTTGCCTGGACCAAAAATAACACCAGGATACAGCAAAATTATCGGCACACCTTCAGAAGCAGCATTCAAAGCCATCTTATCAGCAACAGCCTTGGATCTCTCATACTCAGTGCAGAAGAACCTCTCATTATGAACCTTATCTCAAGACCAGATCAAAATCAGAATCAAACATTACAAAACAAAATTTTGAAATTTAAAAGTATCATACTTGATTCTCATTAGCAACAGATCCATCGGTAGATCCAAGAGCGAAGAAGGAAGAAGTGTAGATAATCTTCTGCACGGTCTTCGTCTCCTTTACAGCTTCCAAGACATTCTTCAGTCCACCAACGTTGACCTGAGCTTCAAATATCACCATAACACATGATCTCTCCAATTTTGACCTTAAAACTAAAGATGTGGAACCAAAAGAAAGCTTACTGAGATGAATCGAGATGGGTCAGGAAGCCAAGGCTCAACTAAAGCTGCGGCGTGGAAAACGATATCGCAACCGGAGCAAGCATCCGTTAGAGAACGGTAATCCGTTACGTCTCCATAGGCGAGCTCAACTTCTGGAGGTAAGTCAGAGAGATCGCTGGTGCGGCGGACCAATGCACGTACGGAGTGGCCACGACGGAGGAGAACGTGGCAGAGTCGTGCGCCTAAGTAACCAGTAGAGCCGGTGACTAATATTTTCATATTTTCTGTTTCTGTGTTGGGCATCTTTGGGCCCATCGTTGCTTTTCTAAGCCAAGAAACCTCTAATTGGTTGAGAGGGTTTAATTAATTAATATTTAATACAAACATCATTGTCTGAAAGCTGGATCAACCAATAGCAAGATTCTTTTGTGTTTTGTTTTGTCACATACTACAGATAACAAAGAACTAGTAAGTTTCTCATTTGAGTGAAACAAAATTTCAAATTACAGACAGATCCACGAAAATACAAGATGACATAATGAGTAAAGAAATCTCAATTCGGTGATAGCTAGTTCGAAACAAGATTAGAGCACGAACCTTGAAACAAGATTACACCTCTCCTCTGTATCCATCAGAGCCAAAATGGTCTTTCCTAGAACTAGATATAGCTACACTCTTCTGATGTTCAAATTTTGGACACTGTAGAATCCGATGCCCGAGACCACCACAATAAGCACAACCCTTGACACCGCTTGCATTAGCAATGGTTTCTGTTTCTTCCATTGGACCATTAAGCTCAGCAAGGACAGGTGGAATCCTCTGTTTAGCTTCTTGCAACAAGTGTTTCAAATCGAGCAGCGTGATTTCGCTTTGGTTCTTGTTTATAAACGTAGTTGCTATCCCAGTTTTCCCACAGCGACCTGTTCTTCCTATCCTATGCACGTAGTTCTCAATCTCCCCAGGCATGTCGTAGTTGATTACATGTTGTATATCAGGGAAATCTAAACCCTTTGAAGCAACATCGGTCGCGACCAAAACGTCTTTTTTCCCAGCTTTGAACAAAGATATTGCGTAATCTCTGTCTTCTTGATCTTTTCCTCCATGGATAGCCACTGCTTCCACTCCTTTCAGTAACAAGTACTCGTGAATATCATCAACATCAGCTTTGTTCTCACAGAATATTAAAACCGGTGGAGTGGTTTTCTGCAGACACTCCAGAAGGTAAACAATCTTTGCTTCTTGCTTGACGTATTCAACCTCCTGTATGACATCGAGATTCGCAGCTCCAGCTCTTCCTACATTAACAGTTACAGGTTTCACCAGAGCACTTGTGGCAAAGATTTGGATTTTTGCAGGCATTGTGGCAGAAAACAAAAGTGTTTGACGCTGAGACTTAAAGTGGTCAAAGACATGTCTTATGTCATCTTCGAAACCCAAATCAACCAACCTATCTGCTTCATCCAGTGTCAACAACCTGCAAGCATCTAAGCTCATCTTTTTCTTGGCGAGGATATCCTTCAACCTTCCAGGAGTAGCAACAACGATGTGAACACCTTTCTTAACAACGTCCAACTGTGATCTCATATCCACTCCTCCAATGCATAGCAACGACCTCAACCGCGGGTATCCATCCTCGACTAAAGATGCCACAAACTGTTCAACCACATCGTAAGTCTGCTTAGCAAGCTCTCTAGACGGACAAATAACAAGCGCAATGGGACCTTCTCCAGCAGCTATAGGCATCATTATCTCCTCCTGCAGAGCTAATATGATCATAGGAAGCACGAAAACCAACGTCTTTCCGGAACCAGTGAACGCAATCCCAATCATATCTCTGCCAGACAAAACAACAGGAAGACCCTGAACTTGGATAGGAGTAGGGTGCATTATTCCTTTATCCTTGAGCATACGGAGAAGTGGACTCGGAAATTTCATATCCATGAAGTTTTTGATTGGAGGAGGAATATCTTCACCGTTAACTGTAATATGCCATTGCTTCCTAATCAAATCCATCTGTTTGGTTGACATCTTCCTAACGTGCAGAGGGGGTTTCCACCATGTTGAGAGAGGCTCTGTATAAGTGATACCTCTGGCTAATTCACCAACAGACATAAGCTTCTTCTTGTCAGATAAATGCTCCATCATCCCCTTCTCTTGTAAAATAATGGCCTCGGTAGCACTGACTTAAGGTACATGTCGCTTGAGCTGAGTTGCTTGAACAAGTAAGCTAGGTTTAGCTTCTTCAGTGAGCTTTACCTTGCCAGGTTCTTCCACCACCTTTCGCTTCATCTGCGCTAGACGCTCCTCTACTGGAACATACTCCACGTAACCATCATCTACTTCCATGATTCAAAATCCACTCGCCAACTTTTTCAAAGATCGAATCCAAACCCTAATCAGCAGATCTCTCGACTTTCAAGGAAGATCACGCAGATAGATATGACCGACACGGAGTTTTGGTTAAACCGGGGTTGGGGAATGATCGGGTGTGTTGTGTTTTCTGATTATAAGCAAAGAAAAGAAAAGCTACAAGAAGAGAGTCTCAATTAGAATTCGTATGTTGACAAGGAGCTAGGTAAAAGGTAGTTTTTCAAAAATTTAATTTCCATTTTTTTCATATATTGGATTGAAAAATGGCAATGACATGAATCATAGGATTATCACCACATTTAAAGATGTAGTATTTACATAACAATTGCAAGAAATAATACTACAAAACTTCCTATCTAGTATAGACGCTGCCAAAGAAATACATACGACGTTTTTATCCACACGCATTGATGAGATTGGTATATATCTCTGTCTCTGTCGAGTGAAAAATAAATTAATAGAGTAATAATTAAAAGCTCTCTCTCTCTATCTCCCACGATTTCCTTTTTCCGCCGGAAGAAGAAGCAAAAAAAAAAGAAATCGAATCTCTCTTTCAAGTGTTCGATTTAAAGCAAAAGTGTAATTATAATCGGAAGCGAGATCTTGAGAAATGGTGGGATGACGGCGGAGGGAGATGGCGAGGGGAGGAGGAGAATGGACCGGAGGGATCGCCGGAACCGGAGTTCTCTCTTTCAAAAGAATCACTCTACTTGTTTGCTTTTTCAACATTCTCATTGCTCTCTTTGTTCTTCGCTTTCTCTATGCTTCTTCTCTCCACATCTATTCCAATAACGATAATGGTTCCTACTTTTTATTTTCCTTTTCATTTTTGCTCTCTGATTCATGATAATTCGTATCTGAAGCAGCTCTGTTGGTTTTTTGTTATTCAGTTGTTAAGTACACAGCTGATGAGATTAGGAAAATGGAGGAATCTATTCGGATTCGAAGATCGAAGGAACCTACTCTGATTCTTCAATTGGTTAGTGGCTTTTTAAAATGGAACTCGAAGATGCACATTGGCTCTTCTCACAATGTTTGATTTCCTTGTTAGGTGAAGAAGCTCAAGCATGAGGTTTCCACTGCAGAATCTAGTACTGAACTATCTCCTAATGTTAAACACAAACTAGTTGATGAGATCCTCCAGCGTTTGAAAAGCTTTGAGGACAAATCTAATGTTACTCAGCTTAGAGGTTTGTGCTACTCTACTATGCCCATTAGCTTCATGACATTTATTTTTCAAACTGCCACAAACTTGCATTTCATGACTTTTCCTGATCTAGCTGCTTAGGATTTGTCTTATTACCTCTTTGGAATGTCATGGTGATTTGTCTTATTACCTAACCTGTGTAAGATTTTGTTGGTATCAATAGCTCAGTTTAGTAAATATTTCATTATCATTCATGTAGAAGTGGATTTTTGCTCAATAATGCATATGGTTATCAGGATAGTAAAATAGGCTCACAAATTTCAGACCTTTCTGCATGCACTATCACATACTAGACAGAACAATTGATTTTAGCGGGATTTTCAATGGAGATTTTTTCATGCCTAGTTTTTCTATTCTTCTTGTATAAGTTCATCAGGTCTATGGAACATAAGCTCTAACACCCACTTAAGTTCTGTTATAATCTATGCATTGATGATCATATGCTATGTACATGAAACATTTGAGCCACAGAAACTCTAGCGGTGGTGCCATTGTATACATAATCTTTTCGATGTTCTTTAGATTCTCAGTAGCTTACCTAACATGTTCGTATGTCTCAACATGCTTCTCTAATTCCTTTCTACTGCATCAGAAAAAGTATGCTCAAGAATTCCAAAAAGTCATGATATTTACCTTTTTGACTTGTTAAAAGTAGATTTTTCATTCTATTCACTTCACTTGAACAACTCTTAACATTTATTATGTGCTGACTAGGCTAATGCGCAATGTGCGTTAATTCTTAGTTATTTACAAGAGTTATTGGAAAAAGGTGGAAGGTAGGAATGGGTTAATTTATTTGGTTAGAGAGAGGTGACAAAATTCTAATAATCCAGACTTTGAAGACACTGGATTTCTTTTTGATGCTTCAAACTGAGTTCTATTGTTTTCCCTTGTAGTATTCGTAATGCACGTAGACTTGTTAATGTTTTCGCCTACAATAGTTTTCCTTTTGACACATTCATGTTATCTCTGTAGTGACCTTTAATACCTTCTTATCTTCATTTGGCAAACAGAAGTTGTAGAAACGTGGCGCAATGAGAAGCTGGAGGAAGCTAAAGAGCTAATTCAAGGGCAAAATGGAGTAAATTCCACCCTTATAGTGGAGGAAGCAGGTATTACTCCTTTAGAAAGATTACTGAGTTTCTCACCTTGAGCAAAGATTCATTTATGGAGTCCTCCCGATACTCTATCCTTGTTTTGTATAATTAGAGAGAAAACTAATTTTTGTTCTGTAATTATCTAGGGATGCTTGTAAGAGCTTTGGAGTTGGAGTGGGATGTGCTGTCTGAAGAAATCGGTTTCTGGTTACCTGCTGAGGTTACCAATGTAGAACATGATGATAAACCTGAAGGAGAGGAAGAGCCTGGTAATGTTTTCAAAATTTTCTACATTCTTGATCTCTGCTTTTGCATTTATTTGGGTGGAAAAGTGTGGTGACACTGGCGAATTCAAATCTCATGAAGTTGTGCATTTTTTCCGTAGAGGAAATATTGGCAGGCAGACCAGTGCCAGCTGTATGTAATGCAGAGCTTCACACAGATTATGGTGGTGCTGCAGTGAGATGGGGGCTTACACATCATAAAGAGAGTGCAGCTGATTGTTGCCAGGCTTGCTTAGACCAGGCAAAGCGTGCGAAACCTGGAGAAACGAGATGCAATATTTGGGTTTATTGCCCATCTGAGTTTGGTTGTTTCTCTCCAGATATTTATGAGCATAAACATCAGGAGTGTTGGCTTAAATACGTAAGAACTTACCTCGTACACATACTACTTTACCCAATTTTCAGTTTCCTTGAGATTACTCGTCCAAGTTGGACTGGAAGCTTGGCTCATATCCAATATGTCTATGTGAATTGCAGGCAGAGAAGCCAAAACAGAATTTCAAAGACAGATATTCTGAGACATACAGAAACAACCACCCAAAAGCGCCATCTATCGTTCCATGGGTTTCAGGTGTTGTAACGGCTTGAGCAAAACCCATGTGGACAGATTGATGGGAGAAATAGGAGATAGTTTTGGTTTTTTTTTCTCAGCTGTGTTACCATTTTCAGAGTCTTGAAAATTGGAGTACCGTACCAAAGATGCAAACATCTTTTGGCCAGATGTATACGAGGGAATAGAATGTTTTGTTGTTTTTGTTGATTGGCTTTAAACACTTGTGGTCGAAGTCGAATATGGTGTAAGGAATCATGTTTTTGTTCAAGCTTGTTCGATTCTATAGTGGATGATTAAAAAGCTATCTATAAACATGACGAATGTCTGTCTCCTGTTATATGATCAGATCAAATGTTTATGTCTGGTCTGTAATTATGTCACAAAACATCACAGTAAAACTCTGAAATGAAATAATGGTTGAAATATAGGAACTAAAAAAAACAAAGCAGAAATTACGGAGGGAAAAGAGAAAACAGAGGAGTGTGTTCATCTTTTGCTTCCGGGGTTGTCTCTATTCTAAATATAGACTTTCCAATTGTGTACCTCTCTTTTCTTGTCTTCTTAATCAGAAAATCAATAATTCTCTTCTACTTTCTTCATTTTTCCCTTTCTCTTGTAAGTCTCTCTTTTCATTGATTCTTTCTATTGGTGGCGAGCTTCGTTCAATCGTTTTAGCATTTCTCTTGTAAGTTTCGGCCTTGCTTTCCTCCGATGGAGGATTTGAAAACAACAGACGCACTATCTCTTCCAGTTGTTAGTGATAATGGTGGAATAATAGAGCCTGAGTTGCAGCTACCTCAAGCAATACCAACAGAACTTGAGAATAATGAAGAAGAAAATGGGACAATTCAACAATCTCAAAGTGAAGAAGATTCCGCAGAAAATGGGAAAATTTATATGGATGACACTTTTTTACCTTCAAAATCTCAAGTAAAAGAAACACAAGATTCTCCTACTACTCCTAGTTTTGTGTCTCCCTCTGCTGAGATTGTTCTGCCTCGCGTAAACACCAAGTATGAAGCAGAGGGCACAACAAGAAATGCAGTGTCTCCAAGACCTCTGTATTCCCCTAGAAGCATTGGATCTCCAAGAGCACTACTGTCTCCAAGGTTTGCAGGATCATCATCACCATTGAGCAATGGAACACCCATAAGTATGGATTCTTTCAGAGACTCAATTGATACAGCATCACCTTTTGAATCTGTCAAAGAAGCTGTTTCCAAATTTGGGGGAATAACTGATTGGAAGGCACATAGAATGAAAGTATTAGAGGTACATTTTACTTATGTTATGTCTACACATCTGTCTTTTTTGCCTCTGTATTGGCCAATAGTTGTGCTCACTGTTTTCGTTGCAGCGACGCAATTTTGTGGAACAAGAGCTCGACAAGATCCAGGAGGAGATTCCTGAGTACAAAAAGAAATCAGAGATGGTCGAGATGTCAAAAATGCTAGCGGTTGAGGAGCTAGAGAGTACAAAGAGGCTCATAGAAGAATTGAAGCTTAATCTTGAAAAAGCTGAAACAGAAGAACAACAGGCAAAGCAAGACTCTGAGCTTGCCAAGCTGAGAGTTCAAGAGATGGAACAAGGAATTGCTGATGAAGCTAGTGTTGCATCTAAAGCACAGCTTGAAGTCGCTCAAGCAAGACATACATCTGCAATTTCAGAATTGGAATCTGTCAAGGAAGAGCTACAAACTCTGCAAAACGAGTATGACGCCTTGGTAAAAGAGAAAGATTTGGCTGTGAAGGAAGCTGAAGAAGCGGTTATTGCTTCAAAAGAAGTTGAGAGGAAAGTTGAAGAACTCACTATAGAGTTGATAGCTACAAAGGAGTCATTGGAATGTGCACATTCTTCTCATTTGGAGGCGGAAGAACATAGGATTGGAGCTGCCATGTTGCGTGATCAGGAGACTCACCGGTGGGAGAAGGAACTAAAGCAAGCAGAGGAAGAACTACAAAGACTTAAGCAACATTTAGTTTCTACAAAGGAATTACAAGTGAAACTTGAATTTGCATCAGCCTTGCTGCTTGATTTGAAGAAAGAATTGGCAGATCATAAAGAATCATCCAAGGTAAAGGAGGAAACGAGTGAGACAGTAGTAACAAACATTGAGATTTCATTACAGGAAAAAACTACAGATATACAAAAAGCTGTTGCTTCTGCAAAGAAAGAACTCGAAGAAGTGAACGCGAATGTGGAGAAAGCAACTTCTGAAGTGAATTGCTTAAAGGTTGCATCCTCTTCCTTGAGATTGGAAATTGATAAGGAGAAATCAGCACTTGACTCATTAAAACAAAGAGAAGGGATGGCATCGGTAACGGTTGCTTCTCTAGAAGCTGAGATCGACATAACGAGGTGCGAAATAGCTTTGGTTAAGTCCAAGGAAAAAGAAACTAGAGAGGAAATGGTGGAGCTACCAAAGCAACTGCAACAAGCAAGTCAAGAGGCAGATGAAGCGAAATCATTCGCTGAACTTGCTCGTGAAGAGCTGCGGAAGTCTCAAGAAGAAGCAGAGCAAGCAAAGGCTGGAGCAAGTACAATGGAGAGCAGATTATTTGCAGCTCAGAAAGAAATTGAGGCTATTAAAGCTTCAGAGAGGCTGGCATTAGCTGCCATCAAGGCCTTGCAAGAGAGTGAATCTAGTTCAAAGGAAAACGCTGTTGATTCTCCGAGGACTGTAACACTGACAATAGAAGAGTACTATGAGCTTAGCAAGCGTGCTCACGAGGCTGAAGAAGCCGCCAATGCAAGAGTTGCAGCAGCGGTTTCTGAGGTTGGAGAAGCCAAAGAAACAGAAAAGAGAAGCTTGGAGAAGTTGGAAGAAGTAAACAAAGAGATGGTTGAGAGAAAGGCAACACTTGCAGGAGCAATGGAGAAGGCTGAGAAGGCTAAAGAAGGGAAGTTGGGTGTAGAACAAGAGCTGAGAAAATGGAGGGAAGTAAGTGAAAAAAAGAGAAAGAATGGTAGTAGCCATGGAAAAAGCATTCAAGGGTCGAAGGAGAAAGAAGCTGAGACTAGTGTATCTAACGAAACAGAAACAAACCCAATCCCACAGGTAAATCCTGTAAAGAAAAAGAAGAAACTTTTCCCAAGATTTTTTATGTTCTTGATGAAGAAAAAGTCACATAAGTGAGTTCGATGTGAAGAAGTCGATTGTGTAAAATTCTATAAATATTTAATCTATACTATTAACTTAGAGCTAAAGCTTCCTTAGTTTCAAAGATGTCTGGAACAATACATGAACCCAACAAGATCAATGTTTGTTTCTGTCATGAGTTAGTCAATGAATCAGAGAATACACATTTGTTGAACACTAACTTTGGCGTAAATTAGCGTCCTTGAATAAAAGCTAAGAAGAAATTGAATAAGCTTTCTTCATGATACATCTTCAAACATATCTTCATTCAAATGAAAACGAAAAAATAAAACGTCTACAATACGACCAAACATCTTAAAAGTCAAAGCCAGACCAAAGTAATTTAGCAACATTGCTAGGTGTCTTATCTCTGAATCTAACATCGTTCTAAGAGCCAGAACATTGTAATTTCACATGGTTACAAATAGACTAGAATTCAAATGAAAATAACTAGTGGTCCGGTCCATCACTTGCTTGTTTCATCGCTTGCTGGATAAGCTGAAAGAGCTGACTTTCATAGGCGTTGCAATGACCAAAGGCGCTTCAGGTGAACCAGAGATTGCAAAGTTGTCATTCATGAAGCGACTGTCCACTATAGATTCATTTCGAAGGACTATCTTGTAGCAGTAGCATTTCTTCAGCCCTTCCTGATCATGGTAGCATTCATGAGATCCATTCTTCACCTGCTGAAAGTTCCATATCACACTGAACTTGCCAACAGTAGCTACCACATGACGCTCCTGTTTCCCATCCTCCGTGACCTATATATCGACATTTTCAACAAGAAAAGATAGACAAAAAGAGTCAGGAATCAACTATTAGTAAAAAGTTATTTCAATTGATGAATGATTCAACAGTAGTAAAAGTTCCTCTATCAAAAATCAAGGTTGAAACACAAGGCAACTGAGGAACACTATAATTCAATTTCCACAAAAATTCTTAAGACTTCAATATTATATGCACTTATGCTATGAGCAAAACATGAAAATTTCAAGAATGTCACTTTCTCAGCAAGAATATACACTGCAACTAGAGTTCTGCTTACCCAAGAAAACTGAGCATTGCGGAACTTGTTGTCAGATCCAGCTAAATGTGCATCAAGAGGCCTCAACTTAAGCAACCTTGGTGCGGCAATCTTATTTCCCATGCGACCCTCGAAGCCGGTCTTTGTTTTGCCACTTTTGTCAGTGAAAAGGGTACAGATAACAATCAAATATGTGTCAGTTGTACCAACAATCCATTTCCCATCGAATGTAGCATCCACATGAGTAACAGGTGCACCAAGTCCAGGGAAAGCCGTCTTTGCCTGCCTCATAGTGTTGCTCGAGTAGAGTCTAATTTTGCCATCAAGAGAGCCAACAACAATTGAGCCATCACCAGTAGTTGCAAAGCACTGAAAGTTAGTCCCTCTAGAAAACTGATGCCCCTGTGCCCAATTCAAGACTGGAGTATTCGCAGTAGCAAGATCCTGAACCATCCCATATCGGTCACGCATATCCCACCTGCAAAGCCTATTGTTATCCAGACCAAGAAACGTTGACGCAGATGGATCCAATTGAGCACCTTTACCATCATTAGTAATGTCACTCATAGAGATATCCACTCCATCTTTCTCAAACTTCCACTCTGAAATAATTTTCCCGGTTTCAATGTCAAGCTGATGGATACCTCGTGAATGAGGCGTTTGGCTCATAGGACTCATGAGCAGCATATTAGTCTCAGCTCTCATGAGAAGAGCCTTCTTCGGTGCTGAAGAATGAGTTCGACCATAACCAGGCTCAAAGTTAACACAAACACCTTTCCCTTGAATCCCCTGTCTCATGTTCTTGAAAACCTGAATACCAGAATCTCCAACTAGAAAGCTATTATCTAAAGCACCTAGAGCTAAGCTATGTATGCCCTCACTTGTAGCTTCTTCAAAGGCCTCAGTCAAATCCTGTGTATCTCTAGCCGGAGTTGCAGATCCTCCTCCTGGGCTTTGAAGCAAAATATCATCAGCATCTTCCCACATGGAATCATCAGCAGCTTCAGGATTAGCCCACCCAATGAAATCTTTCCCATAGATTTTTGCCTTGTTAGCCTCATTAAACTCAACACCATGATTGTTCTCAAACAAGCAATTGTTATAGCTGCTTACAAAAACCGAAAAATCTTCACTGCTGGCGAATTTCATAGCCCAAACAGCTTTAGCAACGAAATCAACACGGCGTTGATCTTTATAAGCTTTCAATTGCATTTCATCTGATACCTTTTCACGGATCTTGCTTCCGACTTTCAAAATCCACCATTCGTTTTCCACATCTCCGTTCTCATCGTCGTCTTCATCATCTTCATCTCCTTTGTTAGTCTTGACGAAACAATAAGCAGTCAGTTTCTCAGCTGTGACCCATTTGGCTTTGGGAGTGTTGCCATTGATGTAGCGGAAAAGCCGAGCTGAGTTCTGAGTAGACGGGGCTGATTGCGTCAATGGGTATTTCAGCTTCAGGGCTTGGAGTTTTGCCTCAACGTCGTCGAGTGATGATGAAGGAGATTTAGGCCGGAGACGACGACCACCGGAGGAAGATATACCTAACGTATCATCCCGCGAGTCCTGAAACGTCTCTTCCTCTTCCTCTCCCTCTCTTCCTTCTTCATATTCTTCATATTCATCTTCATCGGAGGAACAGATCTCTAGATCTTCATGACTGTGAGATGCTCCCATATCGAAGAATCCTGGAAATGGGAAGAGCTAGAGAGAATAACGGCAATGAGATTATTCAAACGAAGGTGGGAAGTTGAAGAAGAAGAGAGAAGAGCGTAAAGTTCGAATTTTGAAAATTAGGGTTTTTCAAAAGCATGTGTTCCTGTTCCCCTTTGGACAGATTGAAGTTAACCGGCTATAGCCCGTAAATGCGGATCTGTAAGTACTTTCATATACCGGCTATAGCCCGTAAATTCGGATCTGTAAGTACTTTCATGTACCGGCTACAGCCAGTTGAAATTTTTATGATTTGTGGTTCATTCAAATTCAAATTAGAAGTGGTCCGATTTTTAAGAAGTACGGTTATGTTGTGATTTGGTGATGCTGTAACTTCGTCTTAAATATGTTGTCGTTTTGACTCGCATTACAATATGTTATCGTTTAATTTACGATACACTGTAATTAATTAATAGTTTCAATATTATAGAAACGTTTGGTCCTTTAGTCGGAGAGACTGATATGCGACAGAGGATCCAACGTCGCGACTGAAACCTAGATCCCAATTCTCCGTTTCCACCACTGTCTCTCCTCCGTCGTTAGGGTTTCTCAGGTGACACACTCCGCTTCTCTTCTTTTCCGTCTTGATCTAATTTTTCCGTCAATTGGTTTCTGCAATCTCTACGTTTCTTCTCTTTCACCTTAGATATTGCTTGATTCCCACATTAATTGTTGCTGAGAAGTATAATTAATTTCTTGATCGAATTTACCAGTTCTCAAAGTTTTGTGTCCGTTGAGTACAACAAATTCCTCGAAATTGAGTCATTGATTGAAATACCAACTTAATTTTTGATTTCTGGGTTTGTTATTAAAATGTAGACACACACTTGGATAACTGAGTTTCCTTAACTTCAATCTGGTTATAAACAATTTTAAATTTACCCTTTTTCTTAAAGAACTCAACTTTAGCTTGAGGTCTGAATTTTTGTGCCAAACATGTACTTAGTAGCTTAGTAACCATGTCTTGTGAACTATTATCTTTCTTGATGTCCCTTGTTCTGTAAAGTTCGTAAAAACTTAATCTTTTTGGTTTTAAGGTGGCTTACATGAGGTTTGTTGGTGTGATTTTTTATTTTACAGGTTCACATCTGTTGGAAACTTATTGCAACTCCTAAAGGCATTTCACATATTTGCTTTTATGCGTACGAGGCTTGGGGGATATTTATATAATCCGAAATAACTCTTTTCTTATCATGGAGACTCTGTGGACTCTTTTGTATTTGCTAGAACCTGCTCCAGCTACTCTCATTGTCACAGCTGTCACCGTGACATTTGCATCCGCTTTCCGTGCACTTAACTACGGGAAAGAGATGGAGAGAAACCGTGACTTCTCTGAAGCATCCATAACACTAGATAGCTCTCAGGCCTTGATGATCCCAGTTATGAGCTCTTGCAGTTTGCTTCTCATGTTCTATTTGTTCTCTTCTGTTTCTCAGCTCCTGACCGCGTTTACAGCCATCGCCTCTGTTTCTTCTCTCTTCTATTGGTTATCACCATATGCGGTATATATGAAGACGCAGCTTGGTCTATCTGATCCCTTTCTTTCACGCTGCTGCTCCAAATCGTTTACAAGAATCCAAGGATTGCTACTTGTGGCTTGTGCTATGACAGTTGTGGCATGGCTCATCTCTGGCCATTGGGTGTTGAACAATTTGCTCGGAATCTCCATTTGTATTGCGTTTGTTAGCCATGTTCGTCTTCCTAATATCAAAATCTGTGCAATGCTCCTCGTGTGTCTCTTTGTATATGACATATTCTGGGTTTTCTTCTCTGAGAGATTCTTTGGTGCTAACGTTATGGTGGCCGTGGCAACCCAGCAAGCATCAAACCCAGTTCACACAGTGGCTAACAGTTTGAATCTTCCTGGACTGCAATTGATCACAAAGAAACTGGAACTACCTGTTAAAATTGTGTTTCCTCGGAACCTATTGGGCGGTGTGGTGCCCGGTGTGAGTGCCTCAGATTTCATGATGCTTGGTCTTGGTGACATGGTACAGACTAATCCCTTCTTTGATTTTAAGATTGGTATGTCGTTATATGTGTACTAACTGTAAGAAATGTTCTCTCTCAGACTATAGTGACGAGGAGATAAAAAAAACATGTTGTATTGATTAACTGTTTTGTTGTTCCAGGCTATCCCTGCAATGCTTTTGGCTTTGGTCCTCTGCTTTGACCATCGAAAAACTAGAGATGTGGTGAATATTTTTGATCTAAAATCTTCCAAGGGACACAAATACATTTGGTATGCACTTCCCGGATATGCCATTGGCTTGGTGGCGGCTCTAGCTGCAGGTGTCTTGACCCACTCACCTCAGCCAGCTCTACTTTATCTGGTAATATTCTCCTCATGTGACTTCTTTGTTCCTCTTGGTCTAACATCAAAAGTATATATTCTACTACGTGTATTTGTGCACAACCGATATCAACACTTGATTCAACTGAAATTTTGTTGATAGAATCTTTGTAGTCTCAATCCAATGATTTTAAGAGCTTGATCAGTGTGAAGTATAGTGAGATTATGATGTATAATCTGTTTTCGATGTGGATATATAGGTACCATCTACGTTAGGACCGGTGATCTTCATGTCATGGCGGAGAAAGGATCTTGCGGAGCTGTGGGAAGGACCTGCATTATCTAATCCCATTGAGAAATCTCATGAAATAGAGATCTGAGTTTATTATATCAATCAAGATGATTCAGAAATCTAAAACATATTACATAAAACAAAGACGCTTAGTAGGAAAACATCAGATCAAGAATTCTTGTATTCTTAAGTTCCCAAAAAAAGAAAAAAAAAAAAAAAATTGGTCAGAAAGAGAGATGATGTCTTATATCCCTCATTTTTTTTGCGTTACTCAAAGGGAGGAAAAATAAACAATTAACAAGTTCTTTAATTTTTTCTTATGAATAGAGATACCAATACTAAAAAACGTTGGCTTTTGTAATGAAGAAGTTTTAGTGATAATATAAGTTAAAATTAAAAGTGTGTAACCAATTAGTCTTTTTTTTTTCCGTCAAAAAAAAGAAAAAAAAAAAAAAGACTAATTGGTTACACACTTTTAATTTTAACATATATTATCACTAAAACCAATTAGTCAATTACACAAATTTAGTAATAATACATAGGGTCTCTAATATATATTAAGCTTTATATAAACTAATGAGGAAATCTGTAAAAATATACAAATAAGAATTTCCAAAGTAGATCCTATGTAATTTCGAAGCGTATTACTGTGCATAAGACAGTGTTAACCAAAAAAAAAAAAAAACATTTCCGAGATGAACTGTGTTTTGTCCTCACCGGATAAGAAAGTGGAAGAATGAACCACTACAAAGTCCGCGTCGAAAGCACTCAGTTATAAAAGTAAAATTGACATGCGATTACATTAAAAATACCAAACTCGCTTGTCCATTTTTATTGATATTGCTTGCTAATGGAAGCCAGCTACATGTCCGCTTTCTTGTTTGACTTTCTTTCTTTTCTCTTTGAGTTCTCTTCAATATTAATAGATGCATTTTATGTTTTGCTTCTTCTGAGTAGCATCGTGAATCAAGTCGCCATTATCTTATTCAGCACTAATATAATTATATATAGCCAGAATTTCTAAATTTCAAGAATGTAGACAAGTTCTAGAAACGCCGTCCACAGTTCCATAAATTCTAGCTAGTTTTCTGTAATATTTCACATAACGATTCATAGACTTTTCTGTTCAGACAAATATATACTTTGCAAAACAGAACATCAAGCTCAGTAGCTCACAACCAAAATTCTCTGTCCAAATTTGAAGTAACGGAACCTAGTGTCTTGCTGGGTTTGAGACTTCTCAATCACCATATAGTCAGAAATACCTATGAATAAGATTATCTTGATGATTTTTTAAAAAAAGATTTTCTTCGTTAAGCTTTTCTTTTGTAATTAGTTATAAACCTTCTCACTTTCAATGAAATTCACATTCATATAAGTTTAAATTTTAAATTAAAATATTGGTCAGCTATAGACTATAGTAAGTATATTAAATAATAATAACATTTTTTGTGGACAAAGAGAATTCGGGTTTTGGGGTTTTGGCAAAGGAAAGAAATGGTCATATGTGGAACACTACGTGCCACTTTTCATGCAATAACATGCAAATATTAGGTCAGCCACTAGGAATAGAATAAGTTGAATAGTTTTTTACGATGATAAGAGTAAGCGGGAAGCCATAATAGACCACTATCCCAAAACTTTAATCTGCTTCCAACTCATTATGGGACCAACTAATACAAAATGATATGTATTCCATGTTCCAACCACTCCAATACGAATTACGAAGCAAGCGTGTCTCAGTGTCTGAGTGCGACTGCCTTCTCTCTATATATAAGAGATATACATAGTGAATTAAACATCTTAATTATACTGATCTTTATCATGTTGACTAGATTTAAGAAACAAAATAATAAGATGGTTAGGGCAAATATAGTGAGCATGGTTCTGTTGATGCATGCCATCGTTGGGTTTCCTTTTCATGCGAGGGGATTAAGTATGACTTACTACATGATGAGCTGTCCTTTCGCTGAACAGATTGTGAAGAACAGTGTTAACAATGCTCTTCAAGCCGATCCCACTTTAGCCGCTGGTCTTATCCGTATGTTGTTCCACGACTGTTTCATCGAGGTACTTAACGTTTTCTGTTTAATTAATTGTGTTTTTTTCGTAGAAAAACCCTTAAAATTAATGTGTAATTTTTGGTTCATAATAAGGGATGTGATGCGTCAATTCTGCTAGATTCAACGAAAGACAACACTGCGGAAAAGGATTCGCCTGCGAATCTGAGTCTACGTGGCTACGAGATCATCGATGATGCAAAGGAGAAAATCGAGAATAGATGTCCAGGAGTTGTATCATGCGCAGATATAGTTGCCATGGCTGCTAGAGATGCTGTCTTTTGGGTAATTTATTTGATCACGTTTTTGAATTACCTTTATGTGATTATAGTAAATATGATTAATTAGTGTACTTAACATAATTAGTAATTGAAATTGTTAGGCTGGTGGTCCATATTATGACATACCGAAAGGAAGGTTTGATGGTAAAAGATCAAAGATAGAAGATACAAGAAATCTACCTTCACCTTTTCTTAATGCCTCTCAACTCATTCAAACTTTTGGCCAACGTGGTTTCACTCCACAAGATGTTGTTGCTCTCTCTGGTCAGTTCTTTAAAGAACTAATATATGTGTATTGTGTGTGATAATCTAATTTGGTTTTAACTTAATAATTTGTGGGGATATATATATAGGAGCACATACCCTAGGAGTTGCACGATGCTCCTCCTTCAAGGCTAGACTTACCGTCCCAGACTCTTCATTAGACTCGACTTTTGCAAACACTCTCTCTAAAACATGCAGCGCGGGTGACAATGCAGAGCAACCCTTTGATGCTACGCGCAACGATTTCGACAATGCTTACTTCAATGCGCTTCAGATGAAATCAGGAGTCCTCTTTTCAGACCAAACTTTATTCAACACACCAAGGACCAGGAATCTTGTTAACGGCTATGCACTTAACCAAGCCAAGTTCTTCTTTGATTTCCAACAGGCCATGCGCAAGATGAGCAATCTTGATGTTAAACTTGGCTCTCAAGGTGAAGTCCGTCAAAATTGTCGGAGTATTAATTAGGCTAGACCACATCTACTTACGATTTTTGTATTTATAATAAGTTCTCTACTCTTGTTATATGAAGAATCATGAATCTTCTAGGCTACTATGTAAAAATTGTGTACTCTCGTAATATGCAGTTGTATACTTATTGCTTGTGTGGTTCAGATATCCATCAAAAAGTAATATACTTTGGTTGCATTTTCTTGTCCAATTGCTATTTAAAGGCAAAAGTCTCCTTTTCTTCTGAACAATCTCCGGATCTAGAAATCACATGATAACACAGAAACCGGTAAGAAAAGAAACCTGACGCACGGTGAAAAAGAATAATTGATGGGATACATATTTGTGAATCAAGTGCGCAACAATCCTCAAGTGGTGAGCTTAAGACATGTTTGGGTTTTAGCTTTCAACAACATTCAAATCCTTTTTCATCATATAACACTTACAAACCCAATCTGATCCTCATGTATTCACTTAAGAACCAATAATATGGAGCAGCAGAAGCTAAAACCCTCAATAAATACAGAGAAAAACAAAATACAGAAAAAACATTCGTGTTTCGAATCTTATCTTGGACCCGAGGGGTATTCGTTTTCGATCTGGGAAGTGGAATCGCCAATGATCCAGCCAGACACGGCTGGATGGTGGGTTGGGTAGTTGAAATCTTGTCTGAACATTTCCTCCTTTTGCCACTCTTCCCATCTCTCAGCTAAACCATCTCCTTCAAGCATTCTTACAACTTCAGACATTTTGGGTCTTTCCATTGGTGAACTCTGAGTGCAGAGTAAAGCCACTTGGATTAGCTGCTCCACTTCTTCGTCTTTGTAATTACCCTGAAGATCAACATCTACTAGTGCTTCCAATTTCTTCTCTTTTAACAACCCTTTCACCTGTCGAAATGAATAATTAACACAAATAGAGGTAACACAGATAATGAACTATACAAGTGGGAAACTCATATATGTATATACCCAGTCTAGTAACATGACATCATCATCATTCGCGAGGCGAGCAAGATCAAAAGCCCTTTGTCCAGTGATAAGCTCAAGAAGCATGACTCCATACCCAAAGACATCGGTTTTCTCTGATGATTTTCCAGTGGAAAGGTACTCAGGGGCTATATGACCAATTGTCCCACGCACTGCGGTTGTCACATGTGTGTCTTTGTAGTCCATGAGTTTTGCAAGTCCAAAATCCCCAACCACGGCTTCAAACTCTTCATCCAACAAAATATTTGCAGCTTTCACATCTCGATGAATAATCTTTGGGTCGCAATGATCATGTAAATACGCAAGCCCTCTTGCAGATCCCAACGCAATACGCTGTCTCTTTGGCCAATCAAGTGGTGGCTGGGACTCGGGACGTTCTAAGGAGAAAATAAAATATAAGATTACTACGGATAAAAAGGCAACCATTGGACGGAAATATTGCAGTCAAAGAAAAAGGCACAAGATGAGAGATACCTCTTAAACAGGAGGCAACACTTCCATTAGCCATGTAGGGATAAACAAGCAATCTTTCGGTTGGAGTCATGCAAAATCCACGAAGCCGAAGCAAGTTTCTGTGAACCGCCATACTAATCATCTCAACCTCTGTCTGGAACTGCAGTTCGCCACCTTGGGTGCGCTCCTCTTTTAGCCTTTTAACGGCCACTAAAGTACCATCAGCTAACCGTCCTTTATAAACTTTACCAAAACCACCTCTACCCAATATGTTCTTGTTGCTAAAATTATCCGAAGCAACTTGTAGTTCACGCAATGAAAACCTCTTCAGTTGTCCTAAATGAACTTCTGGGTCCTCTTCAGCTGCAAAAAGACGGTAATAAAAAAAAATCAGCAAGAGAAGTGTTAATGAGGAAACAGGTAAAGCAAGTTTAGCTAACCTGGTACATCAAAGAAGTGGTCCTGCGGCTTTTTCCTTCGCCACCAAGCTAGTGCAATGGCCGGAACAGCAAATAGAAGTGCAGCACCTGCAGCAACTCCTCCCGCAATCGCTCCAGTAATTCTATTACTCCCTGCAAGAATGAAATGAACAATCTCTTTCTTAATACTTAATGGATCTGCTTAAAATGTTTACTTATTCAGTTGAATAACATTTCAAAGACAAAGACATATACAAAAAAAAACCTGCAGGTGATGGCGGTGTAGGAGAGATAGGAGGCGGTGGAGATGCAGGAAGGGGAGTCAACTTGGTGTTGGCAAAACTGCAAAATTTCAAATAATTAATCAAACATTCTGACCTCTCCACCAAGATTTAAACTAGGAGCAGGATGCAAAACCTGATTGGAGTGAAAAGTGAAAAGGAACCATTAACAGGAATATCTCCGGTGAGAGGATTGTTTGAGAGATCCCTGCATTATAAGATGATATCATTTTCTGACTTAATGCCAAGATCGGCCAAACAATAATCAGAAACATGAACACAGAGGAATTTGAGAGAGATAAAGTTACACTCACAGAACTTGTAGCGTCAGGACAGCAGTCAAAGACCTTGGAATTTCTCCAGATAAGCTATTGTTATTAAGACGCCTAACCACCAATACAAAAAGAGAATGTCATGAATAAGTGGAAATACATTAACCAGTAATGAGTTTATAGTGAGAGCAAAAATACAAACTTTAAAAGACTTTCAAAAGTAGGGGTTGTTCTAAAATCTCATCCAACAGATATGAAGCTGATTGAAAAATCAAGTATATTTTCCTAATTAGCGCGACTTACTACTTTAGATGCGTTCACCCTCTAGATTTACAGAGCACTCACAAATTAATAAGTAACAATAGGGTTTAGCGCTTAAATTCTAAGGCAGAAGAATATTGTTATCTTTGATAGAATTTCATTCTTCCAGAACCAAATCGATTTCATACAAAATAAGCGAGTCAATAACTACCATTGAAGATCACAAAGGTGACACACGAGAACAACCAAAAAGACAGTCACCTGAATTCGGAACTTTGTGTTGTTCCAGTAAAATTAAGCGAACACAAGGATAGAGTTCTGATTCCTTTTACGAAAGCTCATAATTAAAATAGACCATATTATACAACATCCTAGTCTCCAAGAGAACACCTTTTCATCTAGTAAAATAACGTAGCATCTATTTGGCGACACTACTTTCTGACTCCTACAAATGTAACACGTTGCACGAATAGCTTTTACAGGAAGACAAACACGATCAAGGAAACTAAAGACAATAATTAGGCTGCTTATTAAAAACGTATTAAAAGAAGAGAGTAGAATATGGTGCATACAAGAAACGGAGTTTCTTAAGTCGGCCGAGAGTTGATGGAATAGGCCCGCTTAAATTGTTCAAGTAAAGATCCAAGCTCACCAATTCCGTCAGATTTCCAAGCTGTTCTGGGATTGTCCCAGTAATGTTATTGCTATAAAGCTCCCTGTCATTACCATTCTTTAATATTAATTTCACCATAAGATCGGAAAGATATATAACTAATAATCTATGATAATGCAAAATTATGCAGTTATTTGGAACATTGTAACATTTTTAACATCCCACATACACCAAAAGTTAAAAGACGGCCTTTTAAAGAAAAGATGACTTACAAGTACTGCAAGTTTGGAAGCTGACCAAGTTGCATTACGAGCTGTCCAGATAGATTTGCATTCCCAAGGTCACTGAGCAAAAATGAAGTTCAAGTAAATTCTCAGTAGATGCGAAAATCCGAATCATCTTGGCTAGATATAGAAAGAAACTTACACACGTGTAACACTATTGTCGCTATTGCAAGTAACATGAAACCATGTACATGGAGTAACAAGAGTAGCATCCCAACTTTGAAGCACCTTATTAGGGTCGGCTAAACTGTTTTTCAGTGCACTTAGAGCATCACCTACAATTAACCAAAGAAGAAGAAAAAATCAAACTTTGCAATCATCAAGTGTCACGAGGATACATAATCACTGGAATCAGTCGAAACAGATGTAACCCAAATATAACTCAAGTCAATACAGCAAAACAAGTAACAGATAAGTTAAAAATGCCTTCTTTAGGTGAGAACAAGCTCTCATAAGCCTATACTAATCAAAATACTCAACAAGGGAAACTAATTTAATTGGAAAGAATGAAAAATTGAAAGAGAATGAGAGAGAAAGGGGAAACCTTCGGCGTTGCCCGAGACTCTGAGAACCAAATCCAAAACGAGAATCAACCAAAAGAAGCAAGGGATCATTAATCTTCGTTCCATTTTATCCTCAAGAGATTAAAAACAAACCCTAGAACTATCCCTCATCAGAGAAAATCCATCATTGTTAAAACCCCTGATAAAAGGGATCTCGAATCCTTCGATTAAGCTACCACCCACACAAGGTAATACCAAGATGATGAAATTAGAAGCAGAATACGAGAAAAGCCCTCTCAACGCGTATCCACCCGTTGACTTAATTTGAAGAGAAAATCAAAATACCCAAATCGATTAATCGCGGAAACCAAAAAAGCAAAAAAAAAAGAAACTGAAGCTAGACTTTTCCGATTAGAAGGAACGCCGAGATCGCTGACCGTTGACTACTTAATGCTGAGAAGAGAGAAAACTGAGATAGAGAAAACGAAAGGAGGAAGAAGATATTTCCTGGAAATATACTAAAAAAGGGTCGAAACAAAGAGAGATGAGAGAGAGGAGAGAAACCAAGTTATCGCCGAGAGCAAGGAAGGAAGACGAATTTTAATTATTTTCTTTGCTTAAAGAAGGGATTTTACTGGGTTGAGTTGTTGTACTGTGAAAACTATATTAAAAAAATGACATTTAAGATTGAGAAAACGACAAAGAGGATGATGACGTGGACGAGCATTTTCAAAGCTTTTTTAGAGCTAGTCAAAGTCAAAGACGCACGACTTCATTCCGAATCATGTTTGTTATGTTCGCCCACCTTATCATCATCCATCATATGACATTAGATATAAACCATGATGGTCATGAACTCATGATAGTTGATAGTGAGTTATATACCATCATCATAATCCTAATTACCGGCCCAGCTCTATTTTTTCGGGCTTTTATTGTTTATTGGGCTTGGTCTTAATAGCAAGTTCGTTTATTCCAAAGATGAGCAAAAGCTTTTTTGATTTTTTTATTCTTTTTTAAAGATTATAGCTCTAAAAAATTACAATTCAATATTGAAAAATGTAAGCTGAATAATCCATCTGGTCCAATGAATTAAACAAAACAAAAAACATTATTGTATCATATATAATTTACTGGTTGATAGTTTAACTATTTATGCCATTTAATATTTTTAAAAGAACAAAAGTAATTTTGAGGAAAAATGAAATAAAAAACAAAAAACACAAACGGACAGAGTATATGTTGCCAGCAATAAAATACGGACATATACCTTAGTTTGGCATTAAAAAACAAAACAAAAACACAACAAACAACTCAGTACAGTAGGCTATTTAAAGGCCCATCAGATTAAGACTTGGAAGTCTGACGAGATTGTAACGCCTCACAATCCTTCCTACCCGTGAGTCCGTGACCGATTGTGTATCATCCATCTTCTTTCTTCTTCTTTCTTCTTCTTTCTTCTTCTTTTATATATAAACCAAAATATAATTCGTGAAGACTTTCACTTTCTCCTTGCCACTTTTTGACGATTCACATGCACCATCCAATATTTTAGTGCCCTTTTCACGACATATCTGTGTCTGTATCCAATTTTCTTATTTACTACTACTTTTTTCTATTTATATATACAAAAATAATCAAAGAGAGAGACGAATTTTCGAGGTAAGGTATCTATCGACTTTCTATCTTCCTCCACCTTTGTTTGTTGTCACCACCACACTACGCTAATCATTGCCACACACATGCATAATTCTCTCCAACCATCTAAAAGTCCCACTTTAGCATTCTTCTGTTTGTAATTTTATCTCAGAGCTTGCTTCATGGGCTTTTGAGTTTTCTCTCTGTTTCCAAAAAACAATGGAACCGGAGAAGAATCCGACCACAGTATTGAGTGCCATTACAAGACCTTCGTGGGCGTTTCTTCTCCTTGTTTTCACCGTCTTAGCGATTCTCTCTCTCCAAATCTCTTCCAATTCTTTTCTCCCTCTCTGGATCCCGACTTCTCAATATGACGACCCTGTTACCTGCTCCGGGTTTTTCAATCACGACCCGTTCCCTAACCGGATCGTTATGTCGATTACCGATTTCGGCGGTGTTGGAGACGGAAAGACGTCGAACACGGCCGCTTTCCGCCGCGCCGTAAGGCACCTTGAAGGTTTTGCGGCGGAGGGTGGGGCCCAGCTCAATGTCCCGGAGGGCACGTGGCTTTCTGGAAGCTTCAACCTCACCAGCAATTTCACGCTCTTTCTCGAACGCGGCGCTCTCATTTTGGGATCCAAGGTTATATCAAAGTTTTGAATTCTTTAACACATTGATAAAGTTTACTTTTTTTTTGCTTTGTTTGTTGTTGATTGGTTCTGAACAGTAGTAGTATTAAGAGAATTCAATTAGTTGTTGATTGCTCTGTGAGAATCCAAAATTTGGGTTTGTGATTGCTTTTTGATTTGTGGGTTCATAAAGTTTTGTTGGTAAACACTATATTCATTTCGCTAATCACGGTCAGTGGTTAAAATGGACCCACCATTGTTTGATACAGCAAAAAAGCTGTTATTTTTGAGTGGGGATAGTCTCTAGTAGTGCGAAATCTGGATTTGCATATCAAAAGTCAGTGTTTTGCATGAATTTTGTATTAACACTTGTTAATTTCGGATTGACTTGTTCAATGAATGTTCTTGTGATGTCTCGATAGTAGCTGTAACAAAAAAAAAGTCAAGTGGAAGAAACCATTTTTATATGATCATATTCCAAGAAAGGAGTTAGATGTATAGACAACTTTTGTCTGAAGCATGTTCATGTACGAACTAGATCTATCAGATTACTTGTGTTGTCTCCTAATTTAGTATTAAATTATTACTGAGTTTTTTTGCTGTCAAGTTTGATTCTGATTAAAAGTTTGTCTGCTAGTGTTTGAGCACATTTTCATGTGTCGATGTAAACTCAAAAGTCATCTGTACTTATATAGATACTTTGGAACGCTGTTTTTTTTAATTCTTACATTCTTAATTTTACGTTGTAAGTACAATATTGATATTTTTGTCTGGAATTATGGTTTGATAGGACCTAGACGAATGGCCGATAATAGAGCCATTGCCTTCTTATGGAAGAGGGAGAGAGAGACCTGGTGGTAGACACATCAGCCTCATTCATGGAGACAATCTCACTAATGTTGTCATTACAGGTACTTTGTTATTTCATTCATCAACAGTAGGCTTTTTGTTCAATCATTAGCTGGAGCTTGTATGAATTGTTGGGTTTCATTGAACAATTTGGCCTGCTTTCTCTGATTTGTTAAGAATACTACTTGAATGTTTCTGATACCTTGACATCAATTATAATTCTAGAATTCAATCCAGTATCCAAGTACGCCATCAACTTCTTGGCTTTTCTGTTTATTTTTCTCCTTGGTTCAGTGTCTGTACTTAGATTCTCTGTGATGATCAAAGTAAAATCAGTTTCTAATTCTAATCACATCTAAAATAAAAATCTGCAGGAGAAAATGGGACAATTGATGGACAGGGGAAAATGTGGTGGGAGTTATGGTGGAACAGAACATTGGTGCATACGAGAGGCCATCTTATTGAACTCAAGAACTCTCATAATATCCTCATCTCTAACCTCACTTTGCTCAATTCTCCTTTCTGGACAATCCATCCTGTTTATTGCAGGTTCTTTATTACTTTCAACTATCTTTCCTGCGTTTATACTGTGTTAGAAGTATGCATGGTTCGATGACCTCTGTAACTTTTGTTTTGCAGTAATGTTGTTATTAGAAATATGACCATCCTTGCTCCGATGAATGCTCCTAACACCGACGGTATAGATCCAGGTAAATCCTCTGTTCTGTATTACCTTTATCTTGTGTCTACTTTGTAATGACCCTTGTTTAGGCCTTGATTGCATCATATGCCAATCTCTGCGTTTTCTTTTTGCAGACTCAAGCACCAATGTCTGCATTGAGGATTGTTACATCGAAAGTGGTGATGATCTTGTAGCTGTAAAGAGCGGGTGGGATCAATATGGAATGGCTGTGGCACGTCCGAGTTCAAACATCGTAATCCGAAGAATCTCTGGTACTACTCGCACTTGTTCAGGAGTTGGGATAGGCAGTGAGATGTCTGGTGGGATTTTCAACATAACCGTTGAAGATATTCACGTCTGGGATTCTGCGGCTGGGCTCCGCATAAAAACAGATAAAGGGAGAGGTGGGTACATTTCGAATATCACCTTTAATAATGTGTTATTGGAGAAAGTGAAAGTTCCGATTAGATTCAGCAGTGGCTCAAATGATCACTCAGACGATAAATGGGATCCGAAAGCTCTTCCGAGAGTAAAAGGGATTTACATTAGCAATGTTGTGAGTCTGAATTCGAGAAAGGCCCCTATGTTGCTCGGTGTTGAAGGCACATCGTTTCAAGACGTATGCTTGAGGAATGTTACGCTTCTTGGGTTACCGAAGACCGAGAAATGGAAATGCAAGGATGTTTCTGGTTACGCGAGTGACGTTTTTCCTCTGTCATGTCCACAGTTGTTGCAGAAGAAAGGTTCAATAGCTCAGTGTTCATATAGATGAGGTTTGAGAAAGTTTTTTTTTTTGGGTAAAGATAGAGAGAGGAGGCCATGAGTTCGATCAAGTTTTTTTGAGTGAAGATTCATGGTCACTTACGAAAAATGTTAAATCTTGGATTTCCTTTTTCACATTTTTTTGTTCGTGTTTTGAATCTTGATTCTTTTTATACATACATTGTGTAACGAAATATACTTTGAATTATTCCATAAAAGATTTTTTCTTATTCATTTTTACCGTCGTGTCCTTCTCTATCACTACGTTTGTTTTTCACCCACTACAAAAAATATTGCATTTAGGTGCATGAAAGCGTCGTCCTTGGTCAATAGATTAGTTTTTCTACATAACGACGTAACGAATTATCTTAGAATGAAAATTTGAGTTATCTGCCGTCGTTTTTTGTATAGCTAATTGGACATTGGAAATAGATGACCGCACGGTCCGCACCAAAACAAATATTATATACGTTGGTTTTCAGCAAGTCCGTAAAACAAGCACCGAGAAAATGATTTATCGTCCGTCTCTTTGGCCAACACCATGCAAGTACTTGTCTAGTGATGGTCTAATGTAACTAACGCACTAAAAATATCATATGAAATGTGATTTCTGATACAAGCTCCCATTTAGATAACAATTGTGGAATACACCGTTTTTTTTTTTTTTTTGGGTCTAAATACACTTAGAAAAGTTAGTTAGCATATCTTTCTTTGAGCATATCTTTGTGTATACGTATTTGTTACATGATTCTGTATCAAACAATAAACCATGCATGCAATATACTGATGATATAGACAAACTTATATGTGTATGTATATTCACCAATCTTAATTAAGTGCATGTGATACACGTATAGATACACACCTACATGTTATGGATATGTATATATTTGAATGATATAGGAAATGAGAGTTATAATTGATAGAAGATCCATATGAGAGTTTAAGGAAGCAAAAGGCTGAAAATGATGCCTAACCCTAATGATAGAAACCCTTAAAAGCTTTGACTTGTGATGTTATAACCTAAGAAGCTAATCCAACACCAAGAAAATCAATGAAAGTAACATCGTTCTTCTCACCATCATCTCCCATGGATGGTCCATCTTCATTTGAAGTCATCTTATGATCTGGTGTGGCTGCATGAAATGTGTAATTCTGAGGATCCACCAACTCTTTCGACTTTCTCCTCTCAAGATAAATTTCGTGGTGTACGTTAGAGACAGATGAAGATCCAAATTGACCATTCGTAGGTGGTGAAACAAAAGAGTAAGGCCAGAGACCGCAACTCTTATCCTTTCGATACCTCCATAGCCCGAAATGGGATCTATTTAGCCTTGTAAGACTAGAACTAGGGCTCAAAACAGTATGCCAAGTTTGGTTGAACGTAGAAGTAGCCGTGGAAGAGAAGTTTTCCCGTTTGCGTCTAGCCATGATGACATGAAAATGGTTTTTGACAGCGTTGTCGGTCCTCCCGGGGAACAGTCGGGCTATGGAGGCCCAACGATTCCCTTGGATCCGATGAGCTTTAAGCAGTCTCTCTTCTTCCTCCTCGGTGAAGGGTTTCTTGGTGATGTTTGGATCAAGTTGGTTGTACCATCTTAATCTACAGCTTTTCCCTATGATTCCATATTGACGCTCAATTATTTATAAAACACATAGATTTAAGTAATATGATTAGATACATATATATAAAGAAATATCAATATATATATATTGATTACCTGATCTTCCATAGAGATGTTGAGCAATAAAATTCCAGTTCTTGGGACCGTATTGTTCAACGAGTTGCCGGAGATTGTCATCTTCAACAGGTCTCCAGTGACCTCTTTGGCAACTAGGCTTCTTATTGTCAAAACTGTTGCTTCCTCTAGACATCTCCATGGATGCTATCTCTATCTCCACCGTACCTATATCAAACCAATTAGCAATTGTTGAAGAAAGAGGTATAAGATAGATTAGTCTAAGGTGAAATGATAACAAGGATGAAAATTAATACAAAGAGGAAGAAAAACAAAAAGGAATAAAAAAGAGAGGGTTGGTCTTGGTTCTCTCCTCTAGGGTTATAGATGATAAGTCACTTTTCTTCTTTTTACAAGACACCCTCTCCTTTTTATATAATATAATTATTATACCCATCTCAACAGAAACTCTTTTTTAAGAACAAACTTATACTACTTCTTTGTACTAGTTCTTGTTTCATAGAGATATACATAATACTAATACCAACATGAGCCTCTACGTACTTAAGTTATGTAGTTCTTTTTATAATCTATATATACGTGTTTGTAAATAAATACCGTTTTGAATTGCTCTAGCTAGTCCCAAAGTACGTACTTTATATTTATAGTCGTCGCGTATATATATATATATGCATCTTACTACCTACATCTTACGAGGTTATACTAATCATTTTCAAAAAGAAGCTAATGATCTTGATGCTTCTGAACTTCAACAGCTAGCTAGATTTGATCACGACCAACCTGCATTGACGATCATTCTTATTATGTTTTGTTTATTTTCCGACAATTATACTTATTATTTTCCAAAACATGTTTATTTTGTTGTATTCCACTTTACTGTTGGTACTTTCAAAGATGCAAGTAGTTGTAAATCGAATAAAAAACAAACGACAAGTCTTCTAAATATAGCAGTCATCGTCATTGGTTGCTGTAAATAAACATGGTATATGTGATATAGATATACCTTTACAAGTTAAGCATAATTTAATATTTCTGTTAACACAGAATTATGCGATTAATTTAACATGTTAGGTGGTATTGTTTGAATGATATATACCAGAATTTGAGTATAAATCTAATGTGTTAACCATCAATCATAAGAATTATATAGTATAACATGATCTCGGACCTAGAGAGAATATGAGACAAAGATGTGAATTTTTGTTATTATAAGAAAACAAATAGATTTCTGTTACAATATAGTTATCAAAATGTCTCTTTTTTTTGGTAAAAATTATCACAATGTATCTTCTTTATTTATGTAGGTCGACTCATCTAAGTAAGGCCTCAAGCCTTGTGATATTCACATAAAAGTGAAGTAACCTTTCTCAGCTTCGGTGACGAATCCACTCTGCCTTTTGTTCTAGAATCTGTTTTGTTTTCTCAAGATTTATTACATCTTGGTAATACAGGTTACTAGCGATGCCCGTGGTGAAATTCTAGCATGATTAAAGACAAGTTTGGTTTTGGTATATCACTTTGACGAAGTAAATGGTATTAGTCAAAATAGGGGGCACACAACACATAATTTAGACTTTTTTTATGTATATTATTCATATACATAGTCACACATGCACAAAACTTTCTCTCGTAACTTTTTCTTGTTTTCTATAATTTAATTATACTAATCAATACTTGGGGACGTACTTACAACCTGGAGTTTTCTCCAAACATTCTTTATTTTCCCTTTGGGAAAACAGAGGTTTACTCGTATTCAACTCTAGTTCGAGCCCTCCTAACTACATTACCCTCTGCAGAGCTATATTATCACAATTTTTCACAAATTATTAGCAAATAATCGACTTTTCATTACCTCTATATATATATAGAGGTAATAAAGAAAAAAATCCTTAGCAAAGGAAGTTAAGAACCAATTTGATCAATGTAAGACGATTGTTTGGCTTTAATGAAATCTGAGATGGTGGCTGCATCACCATGTCTGACCACTCTACCGTTCTCCATATACACAGCTCCATCCGCATACTTGAGCTCCTCTAACCTATGTGTCACCCATAATGCCGTCACATCTCCTTTCTTTGCATTTATCAGATCTTTTACAGCTTTGATCACACCCATCTGCAGAACAAAAACCCCGAGAAAACAATATGCACTGATTAAAAAAGGCGTATACGTCATAACATATCTGTCAAATTCATTTCATTTCTTCTAGATACTATATCAATTGTGCAAGTTACTCACTTCCAATGTCTACTATAACACAATCATATGTCGATGTTGAAATATTCCAGTTATGGAAGGGTTCCCTTGCAATACTAGTTGTGTTTCATTAGCACGTTGTTAGAATTAATCAAACCTTACCTGGTCAGACTCATCTAGGAAAGTTGTGAGCTCATCCAACAATAGCACTTTGCACGCTTCAGCTAAAGCACCAGCAATGGCAATTCTTTGTTTCTGACCACCACTGAGAGTTTGAATCGGTCTCTGGAAACAACACCAAAATCTATACTTTAGTAAAAGGAACTAGAAGATATAAACAACTTATTGTTGTTCAATGTACATAAACTGACCTGCATATAATCACGCATACCAACAGCCTCCAAAGCTTTAATCACCCTAGACTTAACTTCTTCCTGATTCATGTCATGATACTTGCCAAGACCAAATGCCACATCAGCTTCCACTGTAGGCATCACTACCTGCGATGAACAAGAACGTTCAGATGTGACCAGAATGAGCGGTTTTACTTGAATCAAAATCCAACTGTTACTAACTGATCTCCCTCAGATGTGACAACAAAATGACTCTTCTCGATGTCATTAGCATATCTAGCTTTTCGAGGATAATTAAAGATTTGGATTAAGGCTGTCTGTGATATGGAAAAAGACGCTCAACCACACAAGCCTACTCAACTATAAAACAGCAATACAAATCAGAAAGAACACTTCACAATAAAGAAAACAAAGATGGGAAAAAAGTAAGATCCTTCAAGATAAAATCAAACACATGATTCACATTGCAAAAGCAAGAAACTTAACCTGATGATCAGGATTCTGAAATACAAAATTCTTCGGCTTCTCCACAAAGACAGTGCCACTGGATGGATTCACTACACCAGCTAAAATCTGCAGAGTTCCAAGCAGTTAATGTAGATCAAACAGTTTAACTGGCATTTCTTTGTAATCAGTCTTAGTTACACATACAAACAGCATCCAAAGATTTGAATGCTCTTTGAGTTTCATGTTATAAATGCCAAGATTAGCTATTGCACTAAACAGTGTGATGATCTAAGATTCTGCCCAAAGTAGCAACTAGCAAACCTAGTCTACACCAGATTGAAGGATGACTTAAGTAAGAATAATGATACTTCATTAACAAAAGCTTAAGTCTTTGCTCTGCAAATGCAATGTTTAAGAGAAAAGAGAAAGACCTTCAAAAGGGTGGATTTGCCACAGCCATTAGGACCAAGAATCATCCACAATTGTCCAGAAGGAATCCGAAAGGAGCAATCACGGAGAATAGGAACAGATATACCTTGTCTTGTACTAACGGAGAAACAGAGATTCCGACACTCAACGGCGACATTATCGGAGAATTTGATTCTGTAACTACCGGATGGAGAAACACTCGATGATATAGAGCGAAGAGGGAAGAGACGAGGAGGAGATGCTGCAAATAAACAGTGACCATTCATTTCTCTTAAGGATTTTCAAGAATTCTCTTTAAAGACTTGAAATTGCAGCTTCCTTCTTCTTCTTCTTCCTCGCAAAACCATAAAAATAAGCTTCGTCGAATCGACACACAAAAAATACAAGCAACAGAGAAACCGTAGATACTTTCTCTCGTTGCTTCGCTTGTTCAATCCAAGCCAGTCCGGTTTTCAAATCGATATCATCCGGTTCGGTTTGATACGGTTTGAGGTTTATTTCGAATTTTATTTCGGTTTTCTAGTGCCGACGTTACGGTATAATTTGAAGCTGAGCGTTTAAATTTCGAAATCACATGTAATCATGAATTTGCTTTCGAAATTTAATAATTGGGATTTGACTCACAAAAAATTAACCATCAAAATTATTTATATAACAAAATAAATAAATAAAAAAGGAAAAATAGCAGTGAAATATTGAATTTTAGTAAGAATTTAAAAAAATTGGAAGCCTATTCTGCCGATCTTGTTGACTTGGCTCCATCTTATGTTTTTCCTCTCAAATTTATCGGAACAATTATTTGGTTGTGTGGTTCCAACTAAATAAGCGAATATATTTATCACGAGAGTCAGACAAAATTTGGTTAAATTTTTCCAAGTAATAGAGAATATATATCATCAGTTTTTGAAGCATGGGGATGTGGTGTACTACTTTGTTTATGGTTTCTTGTGTTTCCATCTGTTTAATTCTAAGCCATGTTCAAGGTATTATATTAAACTCTTTTTTATTGACTGTTTGCAATTTGCAATCACCAAAAGAATTGTTGCAAACAAAGAAGAAAAGCAGCTCTAGAACATGTCGACGCAATTAAAAACTATATGGTATTACTAATTTTCTTATATCTATAAACTAACAATTTGTTTTGGTTGATGACAAATTAGAGGTAGAAGCTGGAGCACCTCCCCAAGACTGTTGGAATCTCGTCACTTTCCCTGCTAAATGCGGCATTCACGGAAAGAAGAAATGCTTCAAAGAAATGGAATCAAAGTATCAACAACGTTTTCTTCAGTGCACATGTAAAAACTTAAAACCGGAACCCAAATCACCCAAGGACGAACATGACTGCACTTGTCAAAGAGCTAATCCTTATGAATGTAATTCCTAATCTTATAACTTTTTAGAAATTTCAGCCATCAATACTAACATATTATTTATTAATTAATAATAAGAAAACTATGGTGTTAAGATCCCAATTTTTCAATCACAACGAAAGGCAATAACAATTTTATTTAATTAACATGTTTCACTATCGAGTTTTTTTTTTTGGGTCGGATTGATTTAGGTTCAGGTTGAAAGAACATGTATTCAAGACTTAGATACCATGAAAGAAATTTTTTGACGTAGATTATGAATTTACTATTTAGTCACGCCTTCGGATATATGTTCTTAAGATTGATATGTTCTAAAACCGGTTAGATTGTGCTTCACAATGGTTTTTCCTTCTTTAATGTATGTAAAAACATCTAATATCCTTTTTAAGTATTCAGATATTTACAAAAAGACCAAGGAGTATAGGAAAACTGAAAATCAAAGAGCCAAAAAAAAGAGGTTACAAATTACTAAATTAGAAAGGAGCGGTATGAATGTCCCAAGCATGAGGACTCATAAACATCATTCTTTCGTCTTCATAATCATCATCATCCTCCTCATCCTTCAGATTTATGCATCTCCCTCCTCTTTCTTCACTAGCTCGTAACCCCTCATGCGTCTCCTGCTAATTTTGTTAATTAATTAACGTTACGAAGAAAAAAAGAAAATTTGAAGGAACTCCAAAAACTAAAATTACTGTAAATACGTACCTTTGTAAAAATATCCATAGCTTCCTCCATTGTTTTTGTTTTCATCACATACAATGCTTCTTCTCGAGCATTTTCTAATTGATCGAGATGCAATGTCATTGGCTCTGTCTCTATCGAAGACCTCCTCTCTAACATGTCCATTCTCTTGCTTACTTCCATATCTCTCAGATTTTATAGCTTGAAAAACAAAACAAAAAGTTTTGATGAATATCTCTCAAAGTCTTTTGATTGATTCTATATATAAGAAGAAAGAGTGGATTTTATTGAATGTAATGAATCTTCGAAAATATCTAACGTTTTTATAAGTACGATGTGGGGACGTAAGTGAGAGACAAGAAGATATATGACGCAACGTGGCGTGGTGGGGCGGATTACGGCGGTGGATTGGGAACACGTGGCGTGTGAAGGATGGTGGTGACCATGCACGTGGCGGATTAGTTTGTGAGATTGCGAATGCGATTTTTCGATTTGCATGAAGACTGCAGATAGATAACGTAACGAGATAATTCTTCTACTACTTCTTCCCACGATTTTTATTCTTTCTAGTATTTTATTAAATGGAGTTGGTCGGCGTGATGAGATATTTTCGTTTCTTTTTAATAATGATACAAGAATAAGTACGTGGAACAACTTAGGTGTGACGGTCATCCGTTTTGGACTCATTTGATAGGTCACTAGAAATAGCTGTCCCTGATTTAAATATATAAGCAAAAACCATAATCATTTCTGTTTACATAACTTTAATTTTCTAATCAACAATGTTTACAATGATATTTTTACAAAAGAAAACATAAGTAGGCAGGCAGTTTAAGACGACTAAGATGCAGAACTTCTCAAACAAATTCACCTTATAAGCAATGAATGCTTTTGGCTCTCTGAATTGCATCTCGCACCTTTCTCATTGGTTCATCGTACAAGTAAGCTGGGTTATCAAACTCTGATGCCAAGCTATCTTCTCCAAGCAATGCTCGAAACGAGTCTGCCACAGATGATGAAAGTGATTCAAGATTGTATCCTCCTTCCAAGAAAAACACACACCGCCCTCCGCATACTTCTTTTGCTAACCGCTTTATATCTTTTGCCAATGAGTAGTATGTTGCGGTCGTGAACTGTAAATTTGCTAGTGGATCCAGGACATGAGCATCATACCTTAAGCAGATTAAAGCAATGAAGCAGAAGTGTTTGTAAGAATACGATGATATATTCAGTTCAAAAATAGATGAAAAACGTTATAAACTCACTCACCCAGCAGAAACAAGAATAATATCTGGCTTGAACCGTTGAGCACATGGAACAATGATTTCTTCAAAAACGGTTCTCATTGCAATATCACCTGAACCTCCAGGCAAAGGTAAATTTAGAGTGGTACCTTCACCTTTTCCTTTACCTATGTCACTGATTTTCCCTGTTCCAGGGTAGCTTCCGTCCTGCATTTTTCAGAAAATAAATAACTTTTGTTGATTTCTGAAATCTAATCCTAACTATGCGTTATTCAATCAATGATCTTAACACTTTAGTTGAACATTCATGTGTTATTTAGTCAATGATTTTGAAATACAAGGTATGGATCATTTGTCAATGAACTAATTAGAAACATGTCACGCAAAAATGTTAGAGGCTTACCTGATGAGTTGACAAAAAGAATATATCAGGGTCCTCAGTAAATGCATCATTTGTGCCATTCCCGTGGTGAACATCGAAGTCAATTATGAAGATGCGCTTCAGACCATGTGTGCGTTGGGCATGACGAGCTGCGATTGCCACATTACCAAAAACACAGAACCCCATCGGACCTTTTGGCACGGCGTGGTGCCCAGGAGGTCTTATCAATGCAAAACCAATGGGTGGATCTACGCTGTTTCTGGATGCTGCGATCTGAAACAAATAATCATATAAGAAATCTACAACCATTCCCAACATAATGAAACTGAAGCAGTAAAAGCAGACTAACATGGTGAGACGAGACATCACCACTGAATCAACTAAAGCCATTCCGGCTCCTGCTGCGATAAGTGAATCTTGGAATGTCTGGCACAGAGGGAAGATGTTTAGGTAGGTAAAATGGTTCCTTTGGAGATGTTACCGGATGAGCACAAAGCAGTTACCGTTGAAGTGGCATATGTTGGTCCAGAGCCTTCAATGAAAATTAGTCCCGAATCTGAAGCCTCATCCATTGCCTACACTAAGAATGTCTTTGTAATGGTCAGAATAAAAATCGTACCGTACATCCTCATTTTTCAATCCTACTTGCTTTGCTATATGTGTCAATGTATTGGTTATGAAATAAAAAGTTGTGAGTAAATGCTAATAATATAACATGAGTAAAGTTAATAACCTTTTCTAGGCCAAAGACATAAGCCTTGTCGTGAACATTTGCAATGTCTTCTACAGTTGCAGTCTTGAAATTTGCGAGTTCAAGAATCTGTGAGCCACGGAACTGAAATACACAAGGAAAAAAGATTCACATATGAGAATTCATTGATAGAAGACGTAGGTCATTTTCAGTAAATAGTGACAGAGATCTTCACCATCGAAGAAGCAAACCAACAAAAGGAAGAATGGTGTATACAACAAAAGCAGACCTATAAATACATCAAACATATTTCGAAAAGAATCTACTTGTTTGAGAAGAAATGTGCAAGTCTATCTAACTAACTCCAGAAAAGTACAAAATTTCAGCTAATGTAACTTTACACAAGCATTATGTTGGTCTCCATCCACTTGAGATTTGCCTTAAATATTGTAAATCACGGTTAACCAAACTTCCCTAGCTACATGTGCATAATATAGAAGAATGTCAGATAGAAACGATAGAGATGGATTGTTTCATACCTTAGGAGTGAGCTCATTCATCTCGAGAGCATTAACAATGGCAGGAACTCTAGCGCTGCATTCTGGATGTGATTCCTGCGAGTAAAAGATTGCTTAAATGAATGTGAAAAAAGGATTGAGAGGGACAGAAACAACAAAATATAGCAAGTAAAAACCTTGTTATGACCCAATGCTGCAGATACACTGTATATGAGACGAGCATCGGCTAACTGCTGGATAGATGGTAATAGAGGATTCTTCTCTGTACTAAATGAGCAATTAATGGATGATCCACTGGGTTTCAGAAGATACTTCCTCCATTGATTTTTCTTGCATATGTTTCTACTCCCAGAAATTCCAGCACTTCCTAAGGCAATTAAAATGTCATATATCATTTCATTTCCGATATAAAGAAAAACAGTGAGAACATGATATGGAATCTAATCACTCCTGTAGTTGAAACAATATGCACATAAAACCTTTGACGCCCATTTTTATGTTATAAAAATGAAAAGGAGGAGCAAACGAAACATCCCCAGAATCAGATTGTCGCTTTTCTTTACACAAATTGTTTAAGATCGGAAAATTATCTAATGGATTACAGAGAAGAGAGCTTTTAGCCGAAAACAAAGGCACTGAACAGAAGAAAGAAGAGAAAATTACCAGGAACAAAGAATGGCCGGACAATTAGCGCCATGGACATGAGTTTCCCTCAAGCTCAGAGGTTACTACTGAAGGCAGCCATAAAAAAAAAGATTAAAAGAAAAACAAGACTTTGTTTGATATTCTTTGTTAAATGGATAGGCTTTCTACGGTCCTACTCCCACAAGAGCTGAGCACGCATAACATATATTATTGATGTATTAGTGAAAACTGAAAAGAATCCTTCGGTTTACAAGTAGGTGCATGGTCATTTGGAGGGACTTCTGTTTCGGTAATGATCGAACCCAATTGTCAACAAGAGAGATTTGGAAAGGCAAAATGAGTTTTTCTAAGAGAAAATTTAGATTACATGGCATTGCAATTATGGAATACAAAAAGAAAGCTAAGTAGTCCCTATGAAAACATCAAATTCTTTCCCCAAGCAGTGATTCCAGGAGAGCCGCCTCTTCCTCCTGCACAAACATTACTTACCACGTTCAATATCATTTTATTAAATACCTCTTAACTTAAAAGTTTGTTGAATTCTCTACGTACCACCAAGGCATTGAATTCGGTTTCCTCGTCTATGGCGCTGATCACAGCTGGATCGTCTAAGAGTTCCTGCAACCACCCATTAACATTCGAGTGGTGAGCTTACTTCATTCATATTGACCATCACACACAAATCTTATTTAGGATTATAAGCACTCCTCTCTTCTAAAAAACAGAGAACCAATAATCACCAAGTTGTGTTTCCCTTAACTCTATATTGTCTACTAAACATCATTAGTTTGTCCGCCAAGACCTATCACAAATCTACTTGGATCAAATTCCAAAAGTCTCTTCTTTGGATGAATTCACAGATTTTCCAAGTCTGGTGGTGTAACTTTTGCTCAAAACCTTTTTATAACCCAACCAAATTGCAGAGGAGAAAAAGTACATAATTGAGGTTCGACTTACATCATCAGCGATTTGCAGCAGCCCATTTTGATCCTGCATAGATAAAATTGCCATTCATCACTCTGTTTTTATTCTACAGTAGTCCTAAGGTTCCATATTTCTTCTATAAAAGTAACATCTGAAAACTGCTACAGCTCGGCAAAACTTTCACAATAAACAACTAAAGATAACAAGCTTACCTTAGCAGCAACAAAGAGAAGTGGATCTGAAGGTGTGTAGACCATATAGTGTGATCCATCCTGAATCAGAATTTATATTTAGACGAGGAAAAAGGGGCCACATCATACCTCAAAGGTTTCATGTTCTACAGAATTCAAACAATAAAATTCACAACCAGTCTGTTTTCACAACCAGATTGCAGTGGTGAACTTTGGATCCACAATGGCAAATACAAACTTGGTTCAGAGATAAATTGAATGACAGGTTTAGTGTTTAAAAGTATGCTATAATAGTGATATCTCAAAAGATTGTTCAAAATACTATATAAAGCGCCTCAAACATATCAATAAGCAAAATGCCAAAAGCAATAGTATACCAGATGGAAACACGTAATCTCAACCCCTTCAGTTGGCAAGCCTTCAACATCTTGGCCATCATCTGCAAATAGTTGATGCTCGAAACATTTAGTAATATGAAAAAGTAGGACACATAATTTAAACTATAAGCATATGAGCAGACCCGTCAAAACACCTAACAGTTAGAACGAAGCAGATCGAGAGAACTAAACATAAGGAAGAATGAAGATAACCACATAATTTTACTAAGATGCAATTGCAAGTACACATGACCATGAGATTGAAATTTGACACATAAATATAAAATCATGATAAAATATATCCACCGTATATGAAGCCAAAATCATTTAGTGTGCTCATATAGAGCAGACGCCACAAAAACATTAATCAGAAGTATTTTCGTCATGCGTAAAAATCAGAAGAAAAGGGTGTTGCCTGTGCGAAAATCAAAGACATTATCTTCCGTGTAGCAAAAGCCTCCCCTTGCAGTGTAACAGAACCTGATTTACAGTGATAACCCATTAGATGGTATCAGACACAAAGAAGAGACATAGGATAATAAATGATGTCATGCTTGAAACAGGGCACGGTCATACCCGCTGTGTACTAGATGCATATGGATCTTTGCAAGAGCATAAGCAGCAGCAGGAAGAAGAGATTCGACCTCTTCATCACTGACCTAAAAGGCAGAACGATCCTAGATAAGCAAAAGACAGGTCCTGATCGAAGCAACTTTCATCTAGAAACTGACTATTCTACAATTAATTAATATTCGAGTTCTCAAAAGCATAGTGTCATGCATCCAGAAGGTCTCTCTACATCAGGAGATGTGCAGTCTTGAAGAAACACATGAAGAAAGATTCATTAAGGATAAAACTTACAGCTGACCATCCATCAATATTTGTGCTCTTCAAAATCTGAACTGGCCTGAAGCAAGAAATTAATCAATCAAACGGAAAAGAAGAAGTTGCTAAAATGGTAAGAGAAGAAGAAAAACAGTACTTACGTATCCACAGGGCAAAGAAGCATACAATCCTCTCCTTTACTACTTGTAAATACTCTTCTTATCACACAATCCAAAGGGCTATTGTTTGTTGGATCAATCTGTCTCACAACACAAACATTTTTAGATTCTCTTTTTCCCAAACACCAAAACTTATAATGTTCATGAAAAAAGTGACACTTTAGACTCACCACAGTGGTGATACGCTTCTTAGAGGCCATAAGAACCCTACCAGTTTCATTAATCACAAACCCAGCAGGTGGTTTGGGTATGGTAGGAGGAGAGTTAAAAGTTGCTAGAGAACTCGAAGAAGAAGAATAATCGGCATCATCATCTTCCTCAAAAGCGTCTTCTGAATCTCTCAATTCCCAATCCTCCACAGGTTTCGCAATTTTCCCCTTTTTCTTACGTTTCTTGTTCGTACTACTCTTATCACTACCGGTGGAGGCCTTCTTCGTCGGCTGTCCCGTCTGTGGATTCAAAGCGGAGGTGATGAGGAGACGAAGATGGCGGGTATTCTTCGGAGATGAGACTGATAACGAGACGGGAAACGAAGAAGACGGGTTGAGAAATTGATGGGTACTGGAATAGGAGAGAGTCGAATTTGGTGACGGAGAAGTTAAAGAGTATGAGAAAGCCATGGAAGAGAGAAAGTGAGAAACTTGAGTCTCCTTTCAAAGTTGAGAGAGTGAGCAAAGTGATTTCGCCGGCAACGGAGATATTTGTGGTAAAGTTGTGATTTTTTCGAGTAAGAAGAAACTTCACAACAGTCAAAACTAAATTTCTACTTAAAAAGTTTAAAGTCACTTTGTAATATAAGTATCATCATGTAACTCAATTGTCATAGGATTTGATCCAATCAGTACATACAAATATCTAATTACAACTATGAGCTCTTGCTTGTCCCAACTATATATAACATTCTCAGTATTCATATACTTGAGCTGCTTTTAGTGAAGCAAGTTCATCGCAATCCACTGGCATCCACCCGATTGATTGTTTCTCGTTATCGTAGATTATCATCTGATCTTGCATCGATATATCTGTTCAATAGAAAGGAGAAACATTGATTTAATCTCGAAACCAAGATAAGGAAATTGCCAATGTATGTAATATAAAGACTGTACCGCCGATGAGGTTTAGGTTCTGGAGACCTATTTCTGTGCCATTCAAGATTCCCAAACATACATTCCCCTTCATCTGCAACATTTTAATGAATCGTCCTTTTAGCATTGTGTGAGAAAACCAAACCTTGGAGCGGATAGTAAACCGGATGGAGTGATGCTTACAGAAATGATTAGATAAGCTTCTGGGGGTATCTCAAACAGAGTTTTTGATCTCCAGCCTGTTTTGAAGCTAAGAGCTAGAGGCTTGAAATACTTCTTGACTTCTTCAATGCTCATGAATGGTCTACGTCCTTGCCAGCATAGAGGCAGCGTGTGGTCATCCCGTGCTTCTTTCAACGGTTTTCCGCTTAGTTCTCTCTTTAGCTACAAACAGAACAAAAATACTTTATGAAAAACTGGTCTCTTCTCTCTTTATCTTCCAAGGTTACAGCAAGTTCCTTACCAAATATGTTACGGCTTGGTATGCCTTGGAATTGAAGTATGTGTAAGAACTTCCACTGTCAAATACTGTTAATAGATTCTTCAATCCTGTTGTTCTTCCCCCGAATAGAAGTTCCCCTCCCATTGCAGGAGAGTAGTGTTTTCTGAGAAAGAAAGTTTCAAGATTATAGCAAAAAGAGAGAAAGAAATGATCGGTAAACGATAAAAATAAGAGAAGAGCTATCTAATTACGAGTATTCACGAGACATTGGTGTCCATGAGACTCTTGAAGAATCATAAAGATCGTCGCCAAAAAAGAGAATTCCTCCACCTAAACTGCTTAGGCAATGACCGATAACATTCTTTACATAACCTTGGCTATGAAGCTGTGACAGAATGCTTACTTTCCCCCTACCAAGCCCTAATACTCCATCTAGAGGATGATGACTCGAAGCCCCTGGGATTTGATCGTATCCACAACTGTTACACAAAAAACTCCAATTAGGATTTACTAGGAACTACAATTGCTAAAATCAAACTGAACATTGCCGGTCCAAGATTGTAGAAATAGATATATACCCTAGAGCAAGACGGGGAGTGAGCCGGAGACCCTGTGTATAGTTCATAGAGAAGACATCTCTAACAAGAACACCGAGAGAAGATCCTCCATCAGCATACTCAACCTCATAGTCACATTGCTCTGGAGTCTCACATCTCTGATTACTATTCAAATGCAAAGCCTTACACAGTGGATCATTGCAAGGAATAAGATCACTACTAGGCTGATACAGTGGATGAGGCGCCTGAAATAAATAAAAAAGTTCGTAAGATGAAACTATGACATTGGATCCAGAGAATAACAGAACTGAAGATGAAATTATTATGATACCTCCAAGCAACGAACACAAGGAGCATCACATTGGAGCCAAGTGAGATCACTACCAGTATCAAGATCAAGATAATAAGGTCTTGGTGGTTGTCCTATGTTGATGGTTACATTATAGTACCTGTTTCAACCAAAATAAATTGTTTTAGAGAATTTCTGAAATGAGGGAACGCACGCAATAATTTTGTGAAGTTGAGTTTGCAAATATATAGATTACCCAAGAGGATAAACGTTGCCATGAACTGGGAACACGACTGAAGAAACAGCTCTGGTGAATCTATCTGAGAATCCTGCAGTTTTCCTCCATCTGAAATCAACTGCCGACGAAAAACCCAGAACCAGAGACATTACCATCAACACAATCATAAAACGGACATTCATTTTCTCCATCTTTTCACGGCTTGTGGCAAAATAATAAAATAAAGAGAAAATTTTATTTGTATTAGCCAATCACGTGATGCTGATGTTGAAGTTTGAAAACGACAAAGGCCAAGACATTTACGAATTGAAGATATTTATTACAAAGAATTGTCTTTTTGTTGATGCATAAGCAAAGAAACCTTTTTAAATTTGGTTTGCAATATGTAGACAGGTAATAAGGATTCTTGGCTTAAACCATAGGGGACTTGAGCAAAAAATATTCCAGGTTGTTTCTTAGTATCTGCGAAAATCAAGAATCGAGTTAAGGAATATTGCTGATGAGAAAGGGTAGAGCCAAAGTATATCTTGCAGCTGAAGTAAGCAATCTTGCAGGCATCTTCTTCGATTCAAATTGATTCAGAACAATGAGTGAGATTCACAATCATTAATCCATCCAAGTGAATAAGCACCTTTTCACAATCTTCGATTCTTCGTCATCATCATCATCATCATCAGTCCACTTCTAGCTTTCTGGATACAAATCTGCCATTACAGAAGAAAACGATAAATTTCAAAGCTCAAAAGCATCTTCATTTGGCTATTAACAAACCAGAGGAAAGATACAGAGACATAAAGATCTTACAGTGATGCGCAGAGAATGAGAGTGTAGATGAAACAACGGTCAAGAAAATCGTATGTTCATTCGACATCATCTTCATCATCCAATCCATCTCTGTAGCGAACCAACTCTGCATCAACCTTAGCCTTTCTAGGACTCATCAAAACAAGCTCAGCTAATCTCCTCCTAGCTAAATAAACATCATTCGGTTCTACCAATTCCCCTCTCTTATACCCCTCTCTAAGAAACACCGTATGAAGCTTCCCGTAATTTCCTCGAGTCGATATGTAAAATATCCCCTGATGTTGCAAAAGAAACTCTTTCAATTTCTTAGGCAAATTCATCACATTCCTAAAATGAGCAATTCTCTCAAGCGTGATCTTCTTCTCCACAGTCAAAGACAGCAATTCATGAATACAAGCAACAGATCTCTTCTCTAATCGATTCTGCGCTTCCATCGATCTCAAATCGTAACCCGATATATCCTCATACGGTGACCAATAAGGAAGCCTCTGCCATTTCCAAACAGCAATTCGAAAATACTTTCCAATCTTAAATCCAGGAGGAAAATTCACAACGAATGAGAATCGAACATCCTCTGCATCAATTCCTTTTGTTCTATACTCAATCTCTCTAACTCTCTCTATTGCACAAATCGATAAATTAGGATCCTTTTCCACAATCTCAATGTACTTATCTCGAGTCTCTTCACCATCAATGAGTCTAAAGAACTGTGGATGTTTCAGAATCACAGAGTACTCGAAATCTTCAGGGAGTCCAAACTCAGTCCGAGCAATCCTGACATGTTCAAGACGGATCCGACCCGTATTCGACATCATAACGAGTTTCCTCAACCGGGTCACGGCGTCGGGTATTTGGTCGAGAACAGCTTCGTGTTCGTGACGGATTTGATCCAAAGCTTTACGGGTTAATCGACAATAGAGGATTCTTTGAACTGGGTGCTCGTATATCTCAAACACGTGTGGGAACTTGAGGAGAAAAGCACCTGGTTCGTGTTGCTTGAAGCCGAGACCTAGACGACGAGCGAGCGTGTCTAGAAGAGAGATTGCGATTGTGTGGTTGGGTTGAGAGAGAATCAAGCTGTGAAATTTGACGACTTTGCGGATTTTTTTCTCCACTTCCATGTAATTGTCGTAGCCATGGTCACGAACTCGATCCTGTTTTTTGGGAATGGTGGTGGATTGAGAGAAGGGTTTAACGAGAATTAAATTGATTGAAGGAAGAATCGTCGTCGCTAGTTTTCTCTTAGGGTTTAAGGTTTTAAAAGCATTTCTAAGAAAAAGCTTCATCCTTTTTTTTGTTTTGTCTGAGAAGGCCTTAGAGCAAGTCACAAGGGTTGAGTAATATTGTACTGTGTTTACTAGGTTTGGGTCGGAAACTGGATATCGGGTCAGATCCAGGACTGATCCGGCTCACATATATAGCTCAGGAATGCAAACTTACTCCAGTGTACATCGTTTCAATGAAATTTTTGGAAAAACTAGAATGGTGTTGTGAATGTGTGCGGCTCTCTCCATTATTTACAATTAATAGGAAGATGCATATTTATGTAGAGACAATTTTCACGAATGAAATGATGACGGTAACAGCATCAAGTTTACCACCTTTGTGTCCATTGTATCCTTCTTCTTTAGCTGCGTCAGCAAATGGCGTTCTCTCTGTCTTAGATCGTCCTACTTCTTGTGCTTTTGCAGCTACCAACTCTGCTATTTTCTGTTACACCGCACAAACATTAATCAAACTCATATATCCCCAACACATTGATAACAGCACATTTCATCTCAAAACCATTTGAAAACGAGAGCTAAGTGACTCGTACACAACTAACACCCGCCGAAACTACTTGTTCAACCAAAAAGAGGAGATAATTCAAGACCATTGAGCACCTGAGGTTCCAGACTCTGTTTCAGTGACCCGCAAACTATTGAAACGATTTCTTTTTCGTATAAGTTATCAAAGAGCCCATCAGTTGCTGCGATGACAACATCGCCTTCTTCCAGGTTCACATGGTAAACCTGCAAATTGTGTAAAGCAAGACCACTTATGTTGCACATATTCTGGTGTAGATGAACCATTCAAGAGTGTCTGTTACTTGAAAATAAAGATTTCTTGCTTAAGTAACGACATCGTACCTCTGCAAGTTTTAGGACATCACAGCCTTGCGTAATATGCAAGGGAAAACAAAAATGATGAAACATTGGAGACGAATTCTGCAATACTGTGCCATCCCTAATGACCATGAATCCCGAATCTCCAATATTGGCTATGTGGAGTTCCTACAAAGTAATTTTACATGATCACAGACTGACTCTATCTCAAAAGGATTTCCAATGCAATATATATGTTAGGGACCAAGTCTCACATTATTGTCAAGATGAGCAATTAAGGCTGTTGATGATCCAGAGGACTTAGTCTCATTGACACTTCTATGGAGAACTTGAACTGGGTCACTTATCTTAGCAGTTTCATTGGAAATAATCTTTTCACAGTTGCTCATGAGTTCTTGAGCATACATTCCCTTATTGATTCCTGAAAGATGAATCAAACATATATTCGGCAAGGCCAAATACAAGTGACTGAGTTTCTGCAAGAATTTGGAAAACTATGTGAAAATACTTATATACAGTATTTACCTTCAAATGACCACTGAGAGACTCCATCAGCAATACCTATCCAATTGTGGTGAGAGATAAAATAAGCATCTTCCCGACCTGCCAATGCCTGGACATCATTATTTCTAAATTACTAACCACATAACATAAGTATAGGGATTTAAAATTCAAAAATTGTCAGAATGTTAAAAATGATGTTTTTGAGGTGGTTGGAAATGAGAACAAGATATGAAAGATCTTGAGATATAGAGTGTTAATAATTAATATTTCAACAACTGTCTCTTATTTTTGTGTATACTAAACAGAAAGAATTACAGGTACCTTAAAGGGGCTTTGGAGTGAAGCAAAACCAGAGTCCAAGTAAAATGCTTTGGACACAAGTTCTTCCCTGTTTAGATGTCAAACATCCAACCATAGCAAAACAATCATGCTTTTATAAAAGCTGCAATATGATTCCTAGCCCTGTATGAAAATATGAATAGATACATACATATATGCATGTAGCTGTATCTGTGCAAGACAATAGTACAGTTTGTCTAAGAAGAGTTAAATATATCACTTACTAACCTGCCAGAAGCCGCTTTAATGGGTTCAAGACTGGCCGTTTCAGGTACAGGAAGTTGGAGATCTTCCACTTTTGTGTCATCATTATTGGATATGCTACCACTATCAGTTATTGTGTCCCTCACAGTTATTTCATCTTCTGTGGTTGAAGCTACATTTTCTCCATCATTTTCCTTCATGAATGATAAGTAATTAGAGTGGTGGCACTAATTCTGTTCAACAACACTCTCTGATGTCTCTTTCCTTCTACACCTGTTAAAACTACTTAATGGTTTAGAGTTAGTACTCACCACATCAGACGTAACAACTACAAGCTTTTCAGTGCTCTCGTCAACGCTACTATGCACTGCTTCTGGTTCAACAAAAGTTTCCATAGGGTTTTTCTCAGACGTATCAATAATAGGCTTTTGAGCGATCTCATCAACGCTGTGACGTGTTGCTTCTGAAGTTGAAATGAGTTCATCAGAAGAGACAGCAGCTGTAGCTGTTGGTTCAACTACAGGATTCTCCTCAGCTTCAAAAGTGTTCAGAAGGTTTTCCTCAGACGTATCAATTACAGGTTTTTGAGCAATCTCATCAACGCTGCGATGTGTTGCTTCTGAAGTTGAAAGGAGTTCATCAGGAGACAAATCATCTGTAGCTGTTGGTTCCGCGACAAGATTCTCCTCAGCTTCAATAGGCTTTTCCGTCACATCCAAATTGTCATCAATTTCAATGGTGGATACAGGCGTAATTTCCTGTTGTGTAGACAATGACGGTCTTGCCTGAACCTCCATACGATTCTCTTGATAACCATTTGTCTCACAGTCTCCTATTTTATTGACAGAAACTTTCTTCATGGCTTCAGAAGAAAGAGGCTCTACATTATATGACTTAGCCGTGATTTCCTTCTCAACAACAGCTTCTTCTTCAGTAGAGCTAATTGGAATAGCTTCTGCTACACTAACTATGGAGCTCAGATTGGAAACACTAGCACTCTTGGCATCAATTTTATCTTCGCTCCGTGATACATTCACAGTTTCTTTCTTCTTCTTAGTAGGAGAACGAACCCTTTTACGATCCTTTATTTTAATGACATTGCTAAGATCGGAAGGAGCAGCTGTTTCCTCTTTCTCAGTACTTGTTTCAATAATAGAACTGACCAATTTCTTTTGTTTCCTTGAAACTTCACTGGCTTCTTCAGCAATCTTAGCATTTTGCGTTTCTACCTCAACACATCTCGCTTTTTCTTCAGCCTCGAGATATTTCTCAATCTCACTTGCATCCCCGAACCGAAAGACATGACTTCCATCTTTAAGCTCTGCAAGATCCAAACAACTATCAATATAAGAGTATAGCTCAGATTTCAAAGTAAATAACTTTTCTATTCTTAAACTTGAAACTAAAAAATATTTTAGGTTTTGATACTTGAATCCGAAGTAAAATTGGTTACAACCTAGTAATTGAGTGTTCAGACACTTCAAAAATTAGGGAAAAAACTAAAATTCAAAACTTCTCCGGTGAAGGAAGATAAAACAAAAGAAGAAGAGGAAACACGAAGACTTACGAGTGCTGGACACGAGATCGAACTTCTCTGGAGCAGAATTCTCCGGTGGAGAAGAAGAGGAAGCTGAAGACTTTGAAGGTGAAATGGAATTAGCCAACTGTAGCTGAGAGGACAATCGGAACTCAGGAACGGAATATCTGATTCCACCGGGAAATCTCCATGAACGGTGAAGAGAACAAGGGAAGATGAGAAAAGGAGGAGCTTGAAGAGAAAGAATCAAATGATCGGCCATAACTTAAACATTGAAGTCTGTAACAAAGAGTGTCACAGAAATGGTTTAGAGTAGACGAAGAAGATGATAATTGGGTGACGTTACAACCGGTGGTAACCCTCTGTTTCTATCAGATGTGTTCGCTTCACAGATATTTTGTGGCTACCGTTTTTTTTTCATAATTGGGCTATAAAAATCATATCTTTTTGACTCTTCTCTTCTCTATCCATTCTCTGCCGAACTAGTCGTCAATCGAAATCCCAAAGATCAGCGATGGTGACTCTAAACGCTTCTTCTCCTCTCACGACCAAGTCGTTCCTCCCCTACCGTCACGCTCCTCGCCGTCCAATCTCTTTCTCCCCTGTCTTCGCCGTTCATTCGACTGACCCCAAGAAATCTACCCAATCAGCCTCCGCTTCGGTTAAATGGAGTCTAGAGAGTTGGAAGTCGAAGAAAGCTTTGCAATTGCCGGATTATCCTGATCAGAAGGATGTTGATTCGGTTCTACAGACGCTTTCTTCTTTTCCTCCTATAGTTTTCGCTGGTGAGGCTAGGAAACTAGAGGATAAGCTTGGTCAAGCGGCTATGGGTCAAGCCTTTATGCTTCAAGGTGGTGATTGTGCTGAGAGTTTCAAGGAATTTAACGCTAATAACATTAGAGACACCTTTAGGGTTCTTCTTCAGATGGGTGTTGTTCTCATGTTCGGTGGCCAGTTACCAGTTATCAAGGTCGATTCTTTACCTGGAGATTTTTCTGTGTGATGAATCTCTAGTTAGGGATAGTTTATGATTTTGTGGGTTTTAAGTTTTCAGGTGGGAAGAATGGCTGGTCAGTTTGCGAAGCCGAGATCAGACCCATTTGAGGAGAAAGATGGTGTGAAGCTGCCGAGTTACAGAGGAGATAACATAAATGGTGATGCTTTTGATGAGAAATCGAGGATTCCTGATCCTCATAGGATGGTTAGAGCGTACACACAGTCTGTGGCTACGTTGAATCTCTTGAGAGCATTTGCTACTGGAGGTTATGCAGCTATGCAGAGAGTTAGCCAGTGGAACCTTGATTTCACGCAACATAGTGAACAGGGTGACAGGTTTATAAACTTCTCTCCTTGTTTATAATCTTGTTTGTTATGATGTTAACCAATTGAGAATACACTTTTCTTAAGTCAGAAACGGTTTCTTATTTCTTGATGTTGTTGTGACAAAACAGGTACCGTGAATTGGCTAATAGAGTTGATGAGGCTTTGGGATTCATGGGTGCAGCTGGACTTACTAGTGCTCACCCGATCATGACTACTACTGAGTTTTGGACATCCCATGAGTGTTTGTTATTGCCTTATGAGCAAGCACTCACAAGAGAGGATTCAACATCTGGACTTTACTATGATTGCTCTGCGCACATGCTTTGGGTTGGAGAACGAACTCGCCAACTTGATGGTGCTCATGTTGAGTTTCTGAGGGGAATCGCTAACCCCCTCGGAATCAAGGTATGTGATCATCAAGTCTCTTGGTTTGGTTAATTGGAATAGGAGTAAGTTTCATAGCTTTGTTCGTATAGAAAAAAACACTGAGATGTAGACTCAAGAACTGTTGTTAACTCTATAGGATACCCTGCAGGTCTCAATTGCCTGGTATTAAAGATATTGGAAAACCATTACAAAGAGGCTACAACAGATTTTTGTATGAGAAAATGACAGATGTTGATTGATGTACTTTGATGCAGGTGAGTGATAAAATGGTCCCTAGTGAACTGGTTAAGCTGATAGAGATACTAAACCCTCAGAACAAGCCTGGAAGGATTACGGTTATAGTGAGAATGGGAGCTGAGAATATGCGGGTCAAGCTTCCTAATTTGATCAGAGCAGTCCGTGGAGCCGGTCAGATTGTGACTTGGGTTAGTGATCCAATGCACGGAAACACAATCATGGCTCCTGGTGGGCTAAAAACTCGTTCTTTCGATGCAATCAGGGTAATCATTCGAACTTACTTCTTCATCCAACTCTATGCATAATCTTGCTTATGATTCATGTAGTTACCCATTAAATTATATGGTGTATCAGGCGGAATTGAGAGCGTTCTTCGACGTCCATGATCAAGAAGGGAGTTTCCCTGGCGGGGTTCATTTAGAAATGACTGGTCAAAACGTGACAGAATGTGTCGGAGGGTCACGCACCATCACTTACAACGATCTAAGCTCACGCTACCACACTCACTGTGACCCAAGACTCAACGCATCTCAGTCTCTGGAGCTTGCATTCATCATTGCAGAGCGTCTGCGAAAGAGAAGGCTTGGTTCCGGGAATCTTCCGTCATCTATTGGAGTCTAGAGAACAAGAAAATACTTATCCGAGCTAGGATGTGTGTGTATAGAGGCTGATCTCTACTTATTAAGTTGCCAAGTTAAATGAGCTTGTGTACTGTTAAAAGTAAGATATTGTTGTTTTTGTGTGTTGGGTTATGATTTTGTCTGAAATAAGTGGCTGACTTTATAAACCCGTAAATCTCTACGTCACGCTTGCAACAAAAATTCGATATTTGATTCAATCACAGAAAAGTCCTCCCATTAAGGTGTAAATTTTTGACTCAAATACCACAAAGCATAAACCTTTTGACAAACCAAAAGTTGTATGAAGAAAATTGGAAAACTCTGAATGCCATTTCCACACGTGGACACTATTCGTTTAGAGAACACTTAAACAAACGCAGGAGGCCTGGAAAAAAGAAAGATAACGGGACTCGAGAGATTGAGATTACGGAGCCACCCACTTTCATGGAGTCTACACTCTCAGCTTTCTCAACCGTCAAGGCAACAGCGATGGCTCGAAGTAGTGGTGGTCCTTCATTACCTCTCCTCACTATTTCTAAAGCACTTAACCGCCACTTTACCGGCGCCAGACACCTCCATCCTTTATTGCTCGCTCGCTGTTCTCCCTCCGTGCGACGTCTTGGTGGGTTTCATGGCAGTCGATTTACTTCGTCGAATTCAGCTTTGAGAAGCTTGGGAGCTGCTGTTTTGCCGGTAATCCGACACCGTTTAGAGTGTTTGTCGAGCTCATCGCCGTCTTTCAGGAGTATCTCAAGTGGCGGCGGTTCTGGATTTGGGGGGTATAATGGTGGAAGCGGCGGTGGTGGTGGCGGAGGATCGGAGAGTGGTGATTCCAAGTCAAAACTGGGTGCTAATGCAAGTGATGGTGTCTCTGTTCCGTCGTCAGATATCATTATTCTCGATGTTGGAGTAGGTTCTTCTCTCTCTTTCTATATGATTTTGGATTCACTCCAGTAGTGTAATGTTACTAACATGGATGTTCTGCTCTATTGAAGGGGATGACATGTGGAGGGTGTTCAGCAAGTGTGAAGAAGATACTGGAAAGCCAAGTAAGTGTCAAAGATCTTTACTTTACTTGCTCTTCTTACTCTCCTGGTCTGCTTCTCTCAGCCTAAGACCAAATTGATGTGTTCTGTCTCAAAGAATGGTTGCCCTTGCCCGATTATTTATATTAAAAATCTCTCTTTTCTTGTTTTTTTTTTTCTTTGCTGTATAGCCTCAAGTTGCTTCAGCTAGTGTTAATCTCACCACCGAGACGGCAATTGTGTGGCCTGTACCGGAAGCTAAAAGTGTACCTGATTGGCAAAAGAGTTTAGGCGAGACGCTTGCAAACCATCTGACCAATTGCGGGTTTCAGTCTACTCCTCGAGGTGAGAGAGGATGCAGTTTCTGTTTGTCAAGTTTTCTTTTTGAGAATGCATGCCTAACATAAGCAATTATTAGCATTTTGTTTGTGACTCTTAGTATTTTTTGGTGATCCTTTTCTTCTTCTTTTTTGCTGAAAGTAGCGTTTATACACCCTGCCCAAAGGTGGATGGAGTCATGATCACTTATTTTCCCTTACCTGCTTGTTTAGGTCCTTTCTGTAGTCTCACGGCTCTTGTTTGTTTCTTTGACCTGCATACTATATTTGTCTTTGTGTTTTGAAAATTTCTGAAACTTGTCGCAGTCTAGTGTCTAGAGGGTTCCTTTGGAATCAATCAGGTAACTAATCTAGAGATGAAAGCTTAGCTAGCATTCTAGCAAGATGATTGCATGAGGCAGAGCAAACTTTACGGGTGAACTTGGACGTTATTATAGTGTGCCTAAATTTTTCCCATAATTGGGTTAACTCTTGATGTATCGAAATATAGTACCAAGAGTTCTAGTGCTTCAATAATGCTAATTGACTTGAAGTAAAAACAAGAAAAACTCATCATCTTTTTGCAAATCCGGTGGATACTTGTGGGATAGGGGAAGTTCCTGAAGATATTGCAGGAGAGTTTGCACCTTGATAGTACAAAAGATTTTTCCAGCAGCAATCATTATTGATATGGTATGTTTTTTGTTTAAGGGATTTGAAAAGTTGTCCATTATCGATTTGAGTCTATTGTGGACTAGTTTTAACTCTACTAACTTGATTACTGCTCCTTTCACAGATGATTAAGAGCAGCTGCTCATGGCGAATGGATTGTAAACCTAAATTTCTGGTGCTAGTAGTTCCATTTATGTTGATTTTGTTGTCAGTCCTTGTGATCTAAGGGCGTGTATTTATCTTCTGTTGTCGATTGCTGACATACCTTCTCCGAACCAGACAGCATAACTCTGTAGTGATGATCTTGTTCTATTATGGTCGATTTTCCAAAAGAATACATTGAAAGCTATAAAATTCCATATTATTCCAAGGCATTTGATTTTTGTTTTGACAGTGGACCTTCGTTCAATCATGGTTTTCTTAACTGACCTGTCCACTTAATACAACATTTTAGCTTGGCTAGGGCACCCTCTTTTCTTTGTTCTTTGTAATCTGTTTCTTTTGTTATCTCATATCTTAGAGTATAGGTAGATCTGCTTATCAATCGCAGAAAAAATCTGGATGCCCCTGCTCTTTTTAGTCTGGGTATTTTACAATTAACTTTCTTGGTATGAGCACTAAGTATCTATATTTGTTCCAGATTTGGTGACAGAGAATTTCTTCAAAGTTTTCGAAACAAAGACAAAAGACAAGCAGGCTCGCTTAAAAGAGAGTGGTAAAAATGGTTTCCCCAAATTTGATATGTTCTTATAGGAAATTGATGTTTTGTTTCTGAGATTTGTATATCTCTTGATTGTTTTATAGGCCGCGAGCTTGCTGTTTCATGGGCCCTATGTGCTGTATGCTTGGTTGGCCATTTAACTCACTTTCTAGGGGTTAATGCTCCCTGGATTCATGCGATCCATTCAACGGGGTTTCATGTGTCTTTATGTTTGATTACGTTGCTTGGTCCTGGACGCAAGCTAGTACTTGATGGTATCAAGAGTCTTTTAAAAGGTTCCCCAAACATGAACACGCTAGTTGGTCTTGGTGCTTTGTCATCATTTTCTGTTAGCTCACTGGCAGCCATGATTCCAAAATTGGTGAGTTAACTACTCTTTCCCTCACACTCTCTACTTTCCAGTTGAAAGAAGTTTTGTTGTATGGTTCCAAGTGCTTGAAAAAGATTATTTGGAGTTGAATGAATGGTATGTAGTAGCTGCGTCTCCTTTTCAGTACAGGCTCGAATCATTCAACAGAACAGTTTGGCTGCATTAACATATTTTAAAATCAAAGGCATAAGTAATAATGCTTGTTTTTGTTTTCTTTCTGGATTTTTCCTTGTAAGCTGGGAGTATTTAAACCCTTGACCTCCATATCTATATTGGTTCTTGCGATTGATGGCTGATATTCCAACCTGTAAAACTGTTTTGACATCCAGGGCTGGAAGACATTTTTTGAGGAACCAGTTATGTTAATAGCTTTTGTATTGCTGGGAAGGAATCTTGAACAGAGAGCTAAAATAAAAGCCACCAGTGATATGACTGGCCTTCTGAGTGTTTTGCCTTCAAAAGCTCGCCTTCTGCTTGATGGTGATCTGCAGAATTCAACTGTTGAGGTTCCTTGTAATAGTCTCTCTGTTGGTGATCTAGTCGTCATACTACCAGGAGTAAGAAGAGAGAACTTTCATTCTCATGCATAGTATGTTGTTGTTTCCCATTTAGTGATATTTTACTGCAAGGGATATTCTCATTCATTTTTTTGCAAACAACAGCCTATTCAAATGTTTTTCTTCGTGTATCCTTTTTGTTGACGCTTGGGTTATGTTTTCCTTATTTACCAGGATCGAGTTCCAGCAGATGGTGTGGTCAAGTCAGGTAGAAGCACCATTGATGAGTCAAGTTTCACAGGTGAACCATTGCCAGTGACAAAAGAGTCAGGGGTAACTTTCTACTCCACCCCTATCTATATCTAGTGTAGCCTGAGATAGATGAGAATGTTATCACGACTGTTTGGGTTGTCTCTTTGCACATATTATACTCACGTTTTTTTTGTTAAAAAATATTTTGGGCTAGAGTCAAGTCGCAGCAGGATCTATAAACCTGAACGGAACTCTTACTGTCGAAGTGCATAGATCAGGGGGTGAAACTGCAGTTGGGGACATTATTCGTCTGGTTGAAGAGGCTCAGAGTAGAGAAGCACCAGTACAGCAGTTGGTTGACAAGGTCTCTCCTTCTTTCCTAGTGCATTTGAATATCAGTTTGGACTGACCTTGATTTCCCATGGAATAAAAACCTGTCAACAAAATTCAAATATATAACCAGGACTACAATTTTTTTGCAACTACAGGTCGCAGGGCGCTTCACGTATGGAGTGATGGCACTCTCTGCAGCTACATTTACATTCTGGAATCTATTTGGTGCACATGTTCTTCCTTCTGCCTTGCATAATGGGAGCCCAATGTCTTTGGCCCTTCAACTATCTTGCAGCGTTCTGGTATACTTCTAAGTTCTAATATATATACATATTGATTTTAATGTTTAATATTTTATGAGATCAAGAATATGCAAACAAAGTTTTTGAAAGCCTATTATACAATCCCTCAACTGCAGCCTATGATATCAATTGTAATATTTAGAGAGAATACGGAGGAAATTTGTGTTTCACTTCTGATTCTATTACCTTAGTAATTAAAATTGATCAAAGCAAGGATGGCTTAAAAATAGTTTCTCCCTCTTTTATTTGGATACAGGTTGTGGCTTGTCCTTGCGCCCTTGGGTTGGCTACTCCAACGGCAATGCTGGTAATATTTTTACTGCATAAACAGTTTTTCTGCTATGAATCAGACAGAATAAGACGTTGAATATCTTGATATATTCCTTAGGTTGGTACATCATTAGGAGCAAGAAGAGGATTACTTCTTCGTGGTGGTGATATTCTTGAAAAGTTTTCCTTGGTTGATACTGTTGTCTTCGACAAAACTGGGACACTGACGAAGGGACACCCTGTTGTGACTGAAGTTATTATTCCTGAAAATCCAAGGTTAGGCTTCTGGGCACAGCACTTCTATACTTTTAAATCATATTTTTGCTGAAGTCTTGTACTGTTTCAGATTAATTTTTTTTCTTTCTTGAAATTTTCTACATACTTCTGTGTTCTGTGAAAACATCTGACTCTTCATGTTCTTACGCAGACACAATTTGAATGATACTTGGTCAGAAGTAGAGGTTTTGATGTTAGCAGCTGCTGTTGAGTCAAACACTACTCACCCTGTTGGGAAAGCGATTGTAAAAGCAGCCCGGGCTCGTAATTGTCAAACAATGAAGGTAGGACTGTAAATGATAATTATCCCCCTATTTATGATAATTATTTCCCTAGTTTTGATGAAGTTAATGAAGTCCACCACTGCAGGCAGAGGATGGAACATTTACTGAAGAACCAGGGTCTGGTGCTGTTGCTATTGTCAACAACAAAAGGGTTACAGTTGGGACTCTAGAATGGGTCAAGAGGTATAATATGTTCATCCTTTATTCGTGGTTTGTTAACTAGTTTAGGAGTGATTTGGCACCTGATAAGTAGCCATTGTAGTCTCATATATCTTTCATGTTTAGTATAATTTATATCTGTATTGCTGTTTATACATTTTCCGTTGATGATGTTGTCCTTGCTGTCACAATTTGATCTACTTTTGCTGCCTGGCCATTAATCAAGATTATACACATCTTCTTTTTTTTTTCTCTCCAAAGAATTGTACATAGAGTACTTAAGGAACTTATGAAGCTGAATAATGAATAAATAATACATGATAAAAAATATTTTTGACAAGCATAAGGATGTGGCAGGATTTTAAACTAGAAGAAGATTTATTTTTAATTTGCTCTTCCGCTATGCAGACATGGAGCCACCGGGAACTCATTGCTTGCATTAGAAGAGCATGAAATTAACAACCAGTCTGTTGTGTATATTGGGGTGGATAATACACTTGCTGCAGTCATCCGTTTTGAAGATAAAGTCAGGGAGGATGCTGCTCAAGTTGTTGAGAATTTGACTCGCCAGGGAATTGATGTGTACATGCTGTCTGGTGACAAGAGGAATGCTGCCAATTATGTAGCTTCTGTCGTAGGAATTAATCATGAACGGGTATGTTCTTCTTCTTTAAATGGATTGATTCAACTTCTTCAGAAGTTTTGGCATGCATTGTTTGCTAAAAGGTGGTACTTGGTGAGAATTACCAAACATCTAAAGTCATGGCATTGAATCAGTGATTGGGCTGTAGGCATAAACCTCGTTTTGAACAAATTAAAATATATCTATATTGACTTTCATTAGCCAGATTTAGTTCCTGCATCTTAATCCTTAAAAAATGCCTGATCGAATTTGATATACAGGTTATAGCAGGAGTTAAACCAGCTGAGAAAAAGAATTTTATCAATGAACTTCAAAAAAATAAGAAGATTGTTGCAATGGTGGGGGATGGAATAAACGATGCTGCTGCTCTGGCATCATCTAATGTTGGAGTGGCCATGGGTGGTGGTGCAGGAGCGGCCAGTGAGGTGTCTCCTGTTGTCTTGATGGGCAATCGGTTAACACAGGTTTCGCATATTATCCCCACAACACTTGTACCTTTTTCATTTTATTGTGCTATAAAATGCGAGATCTGATTGATTACTACATCAAATCATATAGCCACTGCTTTATTGATGAAACTTAGAACATGTTTAAGATTTTTGGATTTGTCGTTATGCATCTTCATCTAGTTGTATAAATTTTTGATTGATGCGTAAAATCGCTGGTCATAGGAAACTGCATTTTCTTACTAAATCAATGATAATAGATGTTTCCCTTTGGCTTTCATGAATTTGGACACATGAACTTAGTAGTTACATGATTTCCATGCAGTTGCTTGATGCGATGGAGCTAAGTCGGCAAACCATGAAGACCGTGAAGCAAAACCTTTGGTGGGCGTTCGGATACAACATTGTAAGTTGTTCTGCATTTTCATGTCTTAATTTCTTGCTTTGAGTTTCAGTGTGAATATATAATTAGTTAATAATGTATTTTGTTTAAAATACCTATGTAGGTAGGAATCCCAATTGCGGCTGGAGTGTTGCTACCATTGACTGGAACCATGTTGACTCCATCAATGGCGGGGGCTCTCATGGGTGTAAGCTCTCTCGGTGTCATGACTAATTCCTTACTTCTAAGGTACAGATTCTTCTCGAACCGAAACGACAAAAATGTCAAACCGGAACCAAAAGAGGGAACAAAACAGCCACATGAGAACACAAGATGGAAGCAAAGCTCTTAGACGGGGAATTTCCACTTCACTGAGGCACTATATCATGATTTTTGCAGAGATAAATCTCTTTTTAGTTTTTTACTTTTCATTCTTAACGATAATTTCGGCTCTTGGTCTTGAGAGGGTTTGTTAGGACTTAGGGTATTGATAATTTGGAGAATCATCTCAACGTGATTTTTCAAACAATTGCTTTGAGCTTGTAACACAGCCACAGTAACACATGTCCAAACTCTGCATTGGCTTTGGCATTTGATACTCTGAAATTTGATTTTGTGTATAATTATAGTGAATAAGCAGCGGGATTTCAGTTATTTTATGTACCCAGCCGTGAATGATCATGTCACATACGAAATGGAGATACAAAATTTATGTCACGTAGCAAAACTCATTGCAAGAGCAAGTCCTTCATTCTATATTCCAATACTCAAGACTGGGACAAGCCAATACAAATCAATCAATAAATAACAAACACAGAATCAAATAGCAACTCTCAATACAAAAAAATCATTTTGTTTCTCCTGTACTTTTATAACTCCATCACACTTTTGCAACAATGTGTAAAAGAAAAAAAAAATCTCTTGAATTGGTAAGTGTTTCATGTTCTTCGACAATTCATGAGACTTGCGAGTAGATGAAAACCAGTAGTTTGATCGGGGTCTTGTTCATACCATATAAGTCATTCCAACTTGCATCAAATGTGTATGCGGAACGCTTAGGTTTGTTATCCCTCTCCTGGAGTTCTTCCTCAAGAAAGCATACAAGTAATTTATTACCAGCTTCTTCAGAAACCAAGAATCCTTAGTAGCCCTTATGTCCCCATGTCCCAGTAGATACACCACCCCTGACTCTTTCGCTTTGTGTATAAACGACAATTCTTTTTCTAGACTCTGCTCCACATCCAACGCCGATGAAGGACCTGCCCCAAAATCTATGCTGGCCTTTCTTCTCTCCATGGGTCGCTTGTTTGACGAATTCATGTGCTCAGCTAAGAGAGGCACTCCAAGTGAATACACACTTCCATTGGGTGCTATCAGAACTCTGGACAGAGTCGTATCATCCTCAGAATCTGTATCATTATGGTCTCCGTCACTCTCAAGTGCACGCTCCTGTGCTTCCTTACGTATAAATTTTTCTAGACTCTCAATCAGTATCTGCTCAAACGCCTGGTGACTTTCCTTCCGCACATCTTTGTATCCATACCTGTTTTAAATACACAGCACTTTATATATGAAAATTTGGTTATTGTACCTAAATTTTCTTCCATATCAAAAACGGTTCCTTTGTTTACCTGGCTACACAGCGGAATAAATGATAGCTTCTTGGGCATACACGTCTGAAAAGAAATCTCTCGGTCTGAGGCACACTTGGAACAGGGACATACTTTATACACACGAAGATAACCATGGAATGGATTGCAGGAAGGGTGGTTAGAAAATGACCAAATATTGCCGGAACTCCTTTAGCTAGCTCATTATAAAGTAGACCAATACCGGGTGCTCTAATTGTCCCAAGGTTACTGCCCAGTTCTCGTAGTAGGTCCATTGGTAGCTTTTTCTGGACTTCAGTTTCATACTTCAGTTTACTCCCGTAGTTCCAAACAAACATTATGAGAAACATAATTGTAGCAAAAACCAAGATTATCCAACTTCCATCAGCCACACTTGAACAAACGGATGAGAAGAAAACCAGTTCGACTATCAGGGAAACAATTGCAAACATGCTCACAACTATGATGTTCGTCTGCCAGATAAGAAGCATGATAAGGGTCACCAAAATTGTTGTAGTCATCATAATTCCCAGCTCTGCGATGCCTGAAAATCCAAATCCAAAACCACATGCATGAATGTCTCTAGGATTAATGGACAAGCCACAGAAAAAGTGGACATAAAAGTTAAAAAGTAAAGAACAATGACGGAAATTACATCATCTTTATAACACATTAAACATCATGTACCAGAACTTATGGTTCAACAACTTGTGCCGTAAAACTATTTTAAAGTAACTAAAACGGGTTCCAATTATTTCAACTTTCCCCAAATCAAATGCTACGAGAAGAAAATATTACCATAAGCGTTTCCAATCGCGAAGATATTTGAGGTAGAGCAGACAACGATCAGACACACCACCAGAAGGGACCAGTTAAGAACCGGTATATAAATCTGTCCAATGAATTTCTTTGAGGTGTGAATGATTTTAAGACGTGGGAAACAGCCTAGTGCTATTGACTGTTTGATGCATGTAAATGTGGCTGTTGTCATTGCACGACTGGCAATTAAAGCAGCAACATTAGAAATGAGAAAGACTGGCCAGAACAAAGAACCTGAAAATAAAAAAGAGTGATAAACAGTTAGAAACGTGAAATGAGAGGTAAAATCAAGCCAGCAAATGAAGGAATACCCTTGTTGATCTTGACGTACTGTGGAAGCTAGTGGATCTTACTTGGAACTGACGAAAAGAAAGCATCCCCGGCAGCGCTGAAGTTTTCAGAGAGGTATGCGGCTTGACCCAAATAACCCAGCAAGAGGCAAGGTAACACCAGAAGGATAAAAGTAAGCTGCAGATAAACACCAGTACTGAATCAAAAGTTCAGATGACTCTAAGAAAGACAACTATCAGAAGAGCAATAAATGAGTATTTATCTCCTTAAAGTACCTGGATAGAGTGAACAGAGAAATAGCTAAGATCTGCAAACATGGCCTCCGATCCTGAGACAAGATCCACATGTATAGAAATGAGCAATGACATTTAGTCAAAAAGTCATTCAATGTATTTAAGCTTTCTAAAATATTTCCCAGAATATGAAACTTACCAGTTGCACATAAAACGCAACCCCCAAGTGCATACCAAGCATTTACAGAGTTTCTCTTGAAAAAGAAATAGATATATGCAGGATTGAACGCTTTAAAAACGCTGCTGTCATATTTTACGAGGTTGTAAATTCCAATGCCCGCTAGACAAAAAAACCACAGAAGTAAAGCAGGACCCAAAACAAGCCCCAATTTGCTGGTTCCATATTTTTGTACACTGAACAAGATCACAAGAAAGCTGACTGATATCACGACCACCTGATCTGCAAATGAAGCCATAGTCAGAAACTTTACACAAAAAATAGTCACTAATCACTCATCAAGATAAGATTATGTTTTTTGAAAGCTTTGTACAATCATTAGCCCCTATTCAGGGGGCAGAAGAGTTTACCCTCTTCTTTGTTGTATCTATAATCTAATTGAAGTCAAGGGACCCAGGATGCAACCATTAAAGACCCATAAAAAGTTTTCTGGTCCAAGGAATACATATATCCAAGGAACGATTACAAGTTTTGAAAGCCAGACGAAATCATGCTCGTGACCATACATAGGCGCTAATAAACGTCAACTAGAATTAGTTACCTTGTTCTATAACACCAACTCCAACCTTCAGACCACCGATAGCAGACATTACTGTGTCCAAAAAAGAGGGTAAAATTTAGCTGCAGATTATTCATGCAACGATAATGCTCACATGCTTTTTCTCTATACTTGATATGTGACATAGGAACAAAAAATGTAGCCTGACAGCATATAAGTACCTGACATTGCTGGCGTAACAACAGCATCAGCAATCACCATAGCAGTGCCGGCAAGAACTAAAATCAGAAGAAGCTTTTTCAAGGCCATTGACGCCTCAAGTCTTTCTTTAATTATCAATGATCTTTCAAGTTCTGGAGACGGAACCTTCAAACCAAAGCCTGATATGCGAGCATCTGATGGAAGTTGATTTGGGATAAGGCTAACATTTGCATGCCGGCAGATCAACGAATACAAAGCAAACGTCCCACCTGCAATTCATTTCCAAAACTTAAACCTTTAAACCTTAAATGAACTTCAATCTACACCATATAAAGAGGAAGAGATATACCTTCGCCATCGTCATTGGCCCAAAGAACAAAATGTACATACTTTACAAGAGGAATCAATATTAAAGTGTATATAACCAATGACAAGGCTCCAATAATATCTTCTTTGTCGTTAATTGGAGATCTTCTGAACATGACAGTGAAGGTATACAATGGGCTAGTTCCAATATCACCAAATACAACCCCAAGTGTCTGCAAAGCAAGTATGAGTTTCTTTCCTATACCAGTGTCCTGAAAAAACACATTACCAAGTTCAACAACTCAATCAGATCGAAAAGTAAACAACATGAAGAAGAAGAAGAACATTCACACACAAATGCTAACCTCGATTTCGTTTTTCTGAGTTCCAGGAATCTCAAGAGCATCTACATCGAAAGAGTCAACGGCAGGGCTAGTGCGAATCAAACGCTGCTCCACATTGTCATCCTCCTCATCGGAATCCATTTCCGGGTGATTATGCTCATCATATCCATCATCGTCGTAATCTTCATTAACCTCATAATCATCTTTCTCATCGAACACCCATCGCGACAATGACGTCGTTGAATCGTCTCCGCCAAACTCCTCATCAATCTCAGACCCATCGCCTCCACTGCTTTCTTCTTCCACGTGAAACATCAATCACCGTTGGAAAACACTGAAGATCTCGAGATTGTGATTCAGATTCGTATCTCTGATCCAAGGAAACAGGATTGGAATTGGTGTTTTTGAGAGATTGAGAGATGGAAGAGAGAGATTGATCTACATACACTGGAGAGGACCTGGCACGAATGAGAAAGAAGCTTACACGTGTCCAATCATGATTGGATTCGAGACTCACGGTTTAAGGAAAAACAAACCAGACCAAATTAGGCTTAACCGCTAAAAAACCGGGTTCTCGTTTTGAAAGATTGAGAGAGACGATCTACAAAGGAGGACAGGACCCGGCACGAATGAGAAGAAGCTTACACGTGTCCAATCAGGATTGAACGATTTAATCAAGCTTAACCGTATGTAAACCGGATTTTAGCTGGGTCCACAAGTAGTCAAATATAGATTTTTTAATAGTCAAATAATTTTCATAGGGGCGAAGTTCAAGATGAGTTACTACACTCATCAAAGCTCACAAAAAGAGAAGAGAAGAGACGAGGATCAATCACCATTCTCATGGCTTCAGCTTCTTTCTCTGCGGTTTCTTCGCTCTCGTATCAATTCCGTTCAAAAGAAGCGATCTTTTCATCGAAAGCTTCCTGTTTTAGCTCGACGGCTTTATCAGGAAGGAGAGTGTTTGGATCTATCAAAGCAGCTCAAGTGACAAGCCATGAGAATCCTAGAAGACGAACTCAGAACGTCGAAGGAGATATATTTGTTGGTAAATAAAGTCTGGTTACTTTTTATTGCAAATTGAAAACAAAGAGAGATCATTAACGCCCTCTCTCTGTCTATCTTTCAATGGATTTTTTTGCAGACAATACTTGTATT